>NW_003852444.1:1295689-1304507 GCF_000181295.1 Otolemur garnettii | reverse complement strand
CCCACAAAAGGATCAATAAATTGTGGTACATGTACACCATGGAATACTATGTAGCCCTAAAGAAAGATGGAGACTTTACCTCCTTCATGTTTATATGGATGGAATTAGAAAATATTCTTCTTAGCAAAGTATCTCAAGAATGGAAGAAAAGATATCCAATGTACACAACCCTACTTTGAAACTAATTCATAGCTTTTATAGGAATGCCATAACCTAATTATAGCCTTAGAATATGGGAAGGGGGTGGGAGGGGGAGGTAAGGGGGTGGATGGGGGGGAGGCAGTGTGATTGGTGGGGTCATCTCTATGGTTTATCTTACAAGGGTACAAGTGAATCTTTCTAAAAGCAGAGTATGAACGTTTTAACTCAAAAACTAAGAAAATGACATGAAGGTTATGTTAACCAGTTTGATAAGAGTATTTCAAAATGTATATGAAAACAGCACATTGTACCCCATGATTGCATTAGTGTACATTATGCTATAAGAAATAAAAAATATATATTTTTAAGTGAGAAATCTGGAGTGATTATTTTGCAGTAGCCCTTTCTTCACAGGGAGAAATCTATTTTTCTGAGATGTTGATTTAACAGGATCAATGGGACCTCCAAGTATGAAAGATCAATAAATCACAAACTCTGGGCTGGGTGCCTATGCTCAAACCCAGCCCAGGCCTGCTAAAAAAAAAAGAAAAATAAATAAATCACAGACTCTGTTCTACAGTGAACCAGGAGGAACCAGAAAGTGGGAAAATTTAAAGACTGATAAAATAAGTATCAGGGGAAATTAATTTATGGCATGATCTTGACTGTTAAATTTTCTGTGCCAAGGTCTTGCCTCTTTAACAGGTCCCCATCCGATTGCAAACACACACATATACTGCACATCCCCTGGGAATGCTGACAGAACAAAGTGAATCCAATGGGAAATGAATTCATTGTTTCAATCAATGTTAGGAAAACAGCAAATTCTGTAACTCTCTCTGGGAAGAATGTCATTAGATGTATTACCTCAGAATTTTGTCCCGGGAATCATTCTTTTTTTTCTGTGGGGAATGAGTTATAGTCCTATGACAATAGAAAAATCCCTGGCTGCCACAAGCAAGTCTACCACGAACCCCACTCTTCAGACAGAGGAACTGAGGCAGGGAGAGCTACAGAGAAGTCACAAAGCTAGTTTGTAGCAAAGCTAGGACCTGAACCCAGGCAAGAGAGAGCAAGAATTCATGTTTGTTTACTGTTTTGAAAACTATGCTACTCACTAGATCAAGGCCAATTACCGGAGATGATAAGTAATTTCTAAGTGTAAAGATTTGAGAAATCTGTGCTTCCCGAGACCCCCACCTTTGATGGCCCCAGGCCTCCTACTCTGAGACACAGATCAATAGAAACCTTTCTTTTAAATCAGGGCTAAATATCCAAAATACATGCCCTTTTCTTTCCAAAGATTTAGTTTCTCTCTTGTTGGGATACTTAGCAATGGAGAGTTGCCCCTATAGTTTTAAAGCTTTTCGTTTTTCTTTACTGAAATGAAGTGACTTTAAAGATTCAAAACTGGAATGATGTTCTGACCGGCACTGTTACTCACCACTTGTGTCCTTATTCAGAGATCATCTTTTCTTTGATCATTGTTAAGTTTATTATACTCTGAAAGAACAGAAAAATATATCCAAGAAGTTTTTCTTCCATGTATTCACAGAAGATTGGTCTAATGTGTAGCAGGAATGGATACTTAAATCTTCATTTCAGGTAACTGTTTCTTTATTCTATCTACCTCAGACTTTCTCTAAGAGGAACAAAAATCTGACTTATCAAACTGTGAAATGCAAAATGCAAGATCATACCAACAACTAAAAGGAAAAATCCTTGTACTATATTCTTTTCACCTTAGCTATACAATTGAGCTGATGAAAAATCTGTGTGCAGACAGCCACCATTATAGACTTTTCTCCTTGTGGTCTTTGCTACAACACTGTTAACAAATACAGTTGAAATCTGGAGTTAAAGATGGTTTGGTTGTAGTTCACATATGATAATATTACTTTTTTCACTAAGATTCTATTTGGCCCTTTATTTATGTCTGCCCTTTAGAAATAATTTATTCTAGGATATTGGTGTCTTACCTTAAGGTAAGACACATAAAATCCCTGATTGACTTAATTATGAATTTAGACTGGCCAAATAATTGTACTCATTTGACATTTAATAACTTGCTTTTTTGACTCCTGAAGCATCCAAATGCTGCCACCCTAGTCACTGGTCTTGGAGCAGTAGGAGCCCAGATGTGCACATCACAAAAGGGAGCTGTGTGGGCCCCAAAATACACAAAATATCCATGTCCCTGGAAGTATGAGGGATGAAAAGCTCTCTGAACCCTCCTTTTCAGCTTGATTCAGTGGGACGTCAACACAATATATTACCAAATATCATTCTGCCTTAGAATTACATTGTCCAAAAACAAGTTTCCCACTTCAAATATCTGCCAGTTGTGCGTTCTATGCATATATATCCTTGAACTGTACTCTGCTTGCATGAATCTAAAAGCAATCAATTAATATAAAGACAAAGGTGTACCTATCAGCTCAAATAAAATCAATTCAATTATACTTGGGGAACTTTGCAAGATAGTTTGTTTACCAGATTGTCTTGCTATTTCTGGGACCTCCAGTGAAGTAACCAGCCTAGGCTCTGTAAGTTAGTTTAACACAGCCATCTCGTGTTAAGAGAGATACAAAATGTAGGCTGTGTCTACTAGTCGGCACATTGGCTACCCGTAGGAACATAAATACAAGGGAAATCACAGAGGCAAATTTTGCCATGAGTGCCTTGAGGAAAATGTGGCAAGGAAGAGTTTTTGTGAACAGGGCTGCAATATGTGATTCCTACTGACAAGCAAGCTGACTCTAAATGACTTTTTCTAAGAAAACAGACTTCTAGACTAGATGACAGCTAAGTCTCCTGCCACTCCAGATGATGCATTTCAATATACTCTCTTCATCATAGTTTTAATTCTTTGGTTTTCTAATTTGCAGTCCCCAGAAGTTGCATTACAGATAATAAAGTAAAAAAGGCATTGAGATATATTTCTCTGTAAGACCAGCTTCCCATTTTTTGACGTGTGCAACCTTAAAACTTCACCCTGAGTATGCTCTCCTTCACAAGTTGATGCCATCACAACCCGTATAATATCTTGTACTTTCGTTAATCAAAGATCTTGACCATTTTCTCCATCAATATAACTCAGAAAATAAGCATGTCTTTTGTAAAGAAAAATAAGTTTTTAATTTCCTCCTTCTTTGAAGGTGTTAATTCTTTTTTAGATTGCAGTGACGTATTTCTCCCATTTTAGCATCTAAGGCAATCTTCTCACATGGGGGATTCCTGTGAAGACTAGGTGAGTAATACTTTCTAAATAAGTGGGAATCATGTGCAATCTTAGTTAGGACTTTGTGGATTTTTCCAAAATAGAAGTGTCCTGTTTTTGTCTGTGATAGGGCATAAAATTTGTTAGGAAGCAAATGAGCAAACAACTTATGCAAAAAGTACATCTGTACGTAATCTGACTCTTTAGAGATAATGGGGGTAAGCGGGTAACAGGTTTAACTTACAGTCTTTTCCTATATAAATGTAATAGACACCGAAAAACATAAAGTAATTTCCCCTTATCCACAATTTAACTTTTCTATTTTCATATTAGTTATTGTTGTTAACCTCTTACTGTGCTTACTATATAAATTATACTTCATCATAAGTAAATACATGTGGAAAAAAGCATGTAATTCAGTACCAACTACAGTTTCAACCATTTCACACAGGATCCTGAAACATATCCCCTGAGAATGATGGGGGATTCATGTATGAGTAGAAATATGTTTATATCTTAAAATACAAATCAGACCACATTATATACACATGCATTAACTCCATGTGGGTAGTTTTGCATTTTACTGTATAAAGAATTATATGACTGTTTCTCATGGTATTCTGTGATATTAAAATAGCCATGTGTGTTTAATCTGTCCCCACCTAATAAACTTTTATGTCCATTCCAAATTTTAAGAAATGTGTACAGATACCACAGGCTGTGTACAGCCTCTGGTTCCCTGTGGTTGAGGCATGTGGGATTCTTTCTCTTCCCATAGTTCACCAGGTGCTTCCTGCCCAAATTCTCAGCCTTCACTGCCCCTTCCTCCTGCCTGGTCAGGGCTGATTCCCCTTCATGGTTTAGGATTCACTCAGGCCTCCTCCCAGGAGAGCCCTCCCTGGCTATCCCGTCTAATGAGCCCCCTCAGGCCCAGTCATTTCTGTCATTCCACCCAGCTTATTTCCCTCACAGTACTTTTCAGTCAACAATTACCTTAGTCACCTGTGCACTCCGGGTGTGTAGAGGTGGTAAGTAGCCACGCCCTCTCTCTGCTCTAAGTCCTGAAAAAAGCAAATTGAGAAATAAACTCAGGAATCAGGTGGAAATAGAAACATATATTTTCCTGGTGATGTTTATTAAAACACATTGCTCAGCAAATGAAAATCACAACCAGTAGCTGACCCCCCCCCAAATGGGACAGAACTAGCTCCTGCATGCTTTGTGCCCAAAGCCGTGGAATGCAAGTGGCCACAACGAGAGCAGGGGAGAGGCCTCCTCAATTTCTTTTTGCTATTTCACAAATCATAGAAATCAGGGAACAGAGACGACAGCTAGCTATATTCCAAAGTGATTCCCTCTGGGGGCAGGAAGTTTCCTACCTTAAATGCAAATGTGAGGAGAGGGAGAAAAGTGCCCCACCCTAACATTGCTTCTTCATGGTCTGGCCCCTCTTCAGAACGTGTCCAGATCCTTCATGAAACGATCGCGCTCCTGAGGATCATTTGTTAAGGGATGGATGAAATAGAAATTGAAACTATATAAGCTTGTTCCCTCATGGAATTAACAAAGACTCTAACTGGGAATGCTTAGCACAGACCATGTGGCAAGGAGGGCTGATTCTCACACACTATCAGTGAGAACTGAAATTGGTCCAATTTTCTGGAGGGAAGCAACCGGTGGGTATCAAAACCTTTCAAAAGTCTACATCTTTAGCATTTGCAATTTCACTTTTCAAATATGTCCTAAATAAATGATCATGAATATAGATAAATTTTACAGTTATAAGAGTATTTATCTTGAGCCAGGCATTGTGGCTCATGCCTGTAATCCTAGCACTCTGGGAGGCTGACTTTGAACTCAGGAGCTTGAGGCCAGTCTGAGTAAGAATGAAACCAGTCTCTACTAAAAGTAGAAATACTAGCCCTGCATAGTGGCACATGCCTGTAGTCCCAGCTACTCCAGAGGCTGAAGCAAGAGGATCACTTGAGCCCAGGAGTTCGAGTTTGCTGTGAACTACTCTATCCGGGTTGACAGAATGAGACTGTCTCAAAATAAAAAGAAGATTTATCTTAACACTACTAAATATAAGAGAAATAGGAACAAAAAATTCCAACAAGACATTCAATAAATTCTGATATAATAGAATACTGTACTACTTTAAATAATATCTATAGAATATAGTTTTAATGAGTGAAAAATATTCATTTCATTGAGTGCAAATTATAACTTAGAAATATTCTGTATAATAAAGTCCCATTTTAAACAGACAAATTGGAGGGGTTATGTATTTGCTAAAATTTTTAAATATTAAAATTATTTTTAATATTATTCTGTTATATTTGACGTTTAGCCTGATTGAAAAATAAAAATACAAACTATTTCTGAAGAAAATGTGAAGGAAGTAAAAAAAAGAACAGCCCTAGGTCCCATGGTTTCTCTGAGTGAAGGCGCCATCCACTCCTCTCCTGGCCCTTGGTCTGAGACTGGGACTCTGCTGGGTGCACAGAGGAAGCTCCCTAGAAAGAACTAACCAACTGGGGTTCTACCTACTCCTTGCTACAACCCCTGTGCCCTGCTCAGGATCCAGGCCAACTGCAATAGGCTGCTGCCATGACAGGTGATGAGGAAGAAGCCAGTTAGTGGATTTGATGGTAACCTGAGGTGCCCAATCTGGGAAGATATGGTAAAGACAAAAGATTCTGTCATGGTAGAAAATAAGACCAGTTCTGAGATTTGTCAGCATATTAAAGTTATGATACAGAAAAGAGCCAAACAAAATGCAATTACAATACAGCTATTACAATTAACTATAACCACTGTTACTATAAATTGATTTCCTTGTTTAAGTGTCTTACTTTATTTTTTTTTTCTTGAGACAATGTCTTTCTTTGTTGCCTCAGTAAAGTGCTGTGATCTCATAGCTCACAGCAACCTCGAACTCTTGAGCTCAAGCAATTTTCTTGCCTCAGCCCCCCAAGTAGCTGGGACTACAGGCACCCACCACAACGCCCAGCTATTATTTTTTTTTTAAGAGATGAGGTCTTACTCTGGCTCAGACTGGTCTCAAACCTGTGAGCTCAGGCATCCACCCAGCCGGGCCTCCCAGAGTGCTAGGATTACAGGTGTGAGCCACCACAACTGGACTAAGTGTCTTACTTTAAAAGGTCTCAGAAATGTCACATGCTTAACTGTATTTAAGATATACGCATAAGTTAATCACATATAATTAAAGAATTCCTTCACTGATGCCTAATTTTCAGTAAGAGATGCTGAGGAAGAAATCAGTAAAACTACAAATAGTAGAGATGAAAAGTGGCACCCAAACGATCTTCCAGGTTCAGCCAGCTACAGAAAAGGGGATCTTTTCTCAGGAAATTTTAAAGAAAATATAAAATTGATGGCCAGACAAGGTGATTCACACCTGGAATTCCAGCACACTGAGTGGCCACAGCAAGAGGATTGCTTGAGGCCAAAAGTTTGAGACTAGCCTGGGCAACATAGCAAGACCCTGTTTCTACGAAATATGAAAAAGAAGTAGCTGGGTGTGGTGGCATGCACCTGCAGTCCCAGATACTGAGGCAGGAGGATGGCTTGAGCCCAAGACTTTGAGGCTGCAGTGAGCTAAGACTGTGCCATTGTAGTCTAGCCAGGCAGACAGAGCAAGAAAAAAAAAATTGACAGTTATTTAGAAGGGACTTCAAATGTGAAATAAGTAGGAAGAAAAGTATGTGAGAAGGTCAATAAGGTCATTAGGTAGTGAGCAGGCCCAGAAAGAACAGGGTCCTAGTCGCTTCATATCCTGGACAGACAAAGATAAAAATCTAGGGTATGAAAGAACCTCCCATGTGACACGTCAGGTTCATCTCTCTTTAAACTGTGTTAATAATCAAGCCTCCCTCCCTGGAGGGAAGGAAGAAGACATGAATTCTCCAACCAACACCTGTGCACGTGTGGGTGTGTATCCTTTTATAGGGCATATTATACTATATAAGAAATCCTATCCGACCATTATATTTTATTATATATAACATTTTTCTATATAATAGCAAACATTGTCTCTTACTATTCAATTAAAACAACAGATTTTTTTCTCATTTTTATGATCACATCTAGTTACTTTTGGCAAATTCTGAAAATAAATTATTAAAAAATCGATCCACAGTGACACATTTGTAAATGCTCGCTCTATAACATTCAGTCATTGTTTGGTATTTCTGATGGATCCACAGTTTTGACCTTCCTCTCCAGATGAGGATTTGTCTTTCTGAGCCACAGGGGCATGGGAGGCAATCAGACATGGATCACAGAAGTCACCCTGCTGGGATTCCAGGTTGACCCTGCTCTGGAGCTGTTCCTATTTGGACTTTTCTCTCTCTTCTATACAATTACCCTGCTGGGGAATGGGGTCATCCTGGGCCTTGTCTGCCTGGACTCCAGACTGCACACCCCCATGTACTTCTTCCTCTCACACCTGGCCATTCTCGACATGTCCTATGCTTCCAACAATGTCCCCAAGATGCTGGCAAATCTGGTGAGCCAGAAAAGAACCATCTCCTTTGTTCCATGCATAATGCAGACGTTCTTGTATTTGGCTTTTGCTCACGTTGAGTGCCTGATTTTGGTGGTGATGTCCTACGGCAGGTACGTGGCCATCTGCCATCCCCTACATTACACTGTCATCATGAGCTGGAAAGTGTGCACCGTCCTGGCTATCTCCTCCTGGGTGTTCAGCTTCCTCTTGGCCCTGGTCCATGTGGTCCTCATCCTGAGGCTGCCCTTCTGTGGGCCTCATGAAATCAACCACTTTTTCTGTGAGATCCTGTCTGTCCTCAAGCTAGCCTGTGCTGACACCAGGCTCAACCAAGTGGTCATCGTCGCAGCCTGTGTTTTTATCCTGGTGGGGCCCCTCTGCCTGGTGCTGGGCTCCTACTTCCGCATACTGCTGGCCATCCTGAGCATCCGGTCAGGGGAGGGCCGCAGGAAGGCCTTCTCCACCTGCTCTTCCCACCTCTGCGTGGTGGGGCTCTTCTTTGGCAGCGCCATCATCATGTACATGGCCCCCAAGTCCCGCCATCCTGAGGAGCAGCAGAAGATCCTTTCTCTGTTTTACAGCCTTTTCAACCCCATGCTGAATCCCCTGATCTACAGCCTGAGGAGCTCAGAGGTCAAGGGGTCCCTTAGGAGGGTGCTCAGGAAGGAGAGGCCCACGTGAGACATGTCAAAGGGTGTCGTGGAGAGAGGCTCTGCTCCCTGTGAGTATGGATGCTGGCCTTTCTGTCCTCTGGTAGGATAAAGGAACATTAATATAGAACACTACAGACTCATGCAGATAAACAGAAGACATAAAACATTTGGAATAAAATTGGTGAATGCCTGTATGATCTTGGACAGGTATATTCGTAGCGAGATCACAGGAAGCACTGGACAATAAATTTTAATCTTTTTTTTTTTTTTTTT
>NW_003852444.1:1293795-1295131 GCF_000181295.1 Otolemur garnettii | reverse complement strand
AATAGATACTAATCTCATACTAATGTCTAAAATTTTTAATGGATTATTCAGCATTGGGATTATTGGAAATCTTATCTAATAATTGATAAATGGTCAGAACTAACCAGAGTCTGGAACCGTAATAGCCAGGTGAATTGAATTAACAGAAGCACAGTACCACCCTCTATATCAACAGTTAGTCACTTTTTCCTTCAATGGTTCACAGGCAAATACTTAAAGCTTTGGGGGTTTTCTTCTCTGTGTTAACAACTCAACTCTGACAAAAGCACCCATAGATTATCTGTAAACAAATGGAGGGGCTTTGTTCCAATAAAACTTGATTTACATAAACAGGTGCTTGCTCAAATTGGGCTCAGGGACAGTACTTTGTGAATTCTTGTTCTAGATCTACAAGCTAACTTAGTTAAGCTGATTGAAAATTAGGCTCCTAACAGTGAGACATCAGGGAGCATGTGATGAGATGAATTTCATAAGCAAAACCTTGTGATCATTTTGTCGCCACTCCAGAGTGAAGATTTACCACCTTCCACAACTTCTAAAATATGACATGACTTAATATCCATGGTGATTCCACCCTCCTGGGAGAAGGACCACACTGTTCATAGTACCCATCACTGATGTGAAACTGAAAACTTGGAATAAAAGCTCATAACTAAATGTTTCAATTGGAGCCCAGAAATTCAATGAAAATAACCATACAGACACACACAACTAAATTTGTGAGCTGGTCCTAGAAAAAGTCCTATACACCCCATTGCTGAATACCATAAGGATCACCTTCAAAGTTTTTGCCTTGTGAAGGTATGAACGAACGCTAGAGCCTTGTCCACTTTTTAAAGCACTTCTTCAAGGATGAGTTCTTGAACTTAATTGTCAGACCTCCCACAAGGACACTTCTGATGGCCATGCTAGAAAATGAGTCCCAGGATTGCTTTGGAGGGTAGATGAGGTGCTGGCATCTGTGCATGGCTTTCCAAGGGGAGTTCTTCAAAGGTGACCATGGTAATATTCAGAATGAGGTATGTAGCACTTACTGTAGAGGAGTTCATCAACTTAATTGTCCAACCTCATGCAAGAAAGGGGTAACTCAGTTGAAGTCATATAAATTTGAAATATAAAAATAATCTTTTAAAATATTCTAATCATATAATTTATACTCTGCCCCTGGGGTGTTCTTACAATATGACTCTAAAAATAAATAAAGGGTGGCATCTTTTTGAGAGAAAGATACAGGATCTAAGAAAAATGAAAACACTACTCAGTGGTTTAAACAAAAGGTTTTGGGAAATAGGCAGAATTCTCTACATGGTCCCCTAAGAAGTTTGTTCTTCAAGCT
>NW_003852444.1:1292554-1293648 GCF_000181295.1 Otolemur garnettii | reverse complement strand
GTTGTCCTGATGATACTCAGGTGAGCCTTCCAAAAGCTGCAAGTTTCTTCATCCAGCAGCAGAAGAGGAAGTTAGAGAGACTTGAAGGGTGTGAAGGATTTGACAGACCATTTCTGGGTGTGTGAGGGTCAAAAAGTAGTAGCCAGCAGCTGAGGGCAACCCCAGAGGACAGTCAACAAAAACAAGAAACGGACAAAACCTTCAGTCCCACAGTCACAGGAATCAAGTTCAACCACTGACCAAACTTGAAAGAGCATCCCAAGTGTCAGATGGGGACTGCAGACCCAGCCAATGTTGCTTTACCTCTGAGACCTACATAGAGATTCCACCTGACCTACACCAGGAACTTTGACCAATTTATACAGTGAGATTGCAGATACGTGTTATTTTAAAGTCACTGAATGTTTTCATCAGTTTATTGTGATGGAAATAGAAAACAAATACATTTCTGGTATTAAATAAAGATCATCTGTTTCTAAATTGTTTCCAGCTCTCAACCTTGCTAGATTGGTGATCTATCACGTAATGTAATGATTCTCCAACTTTCAGCTTCTGGATACTTTTAAACTCCTAAAAATTACTGAGGATGAAGATGTTTTGCACATGTAGGTATATTTGTTGATATTTATGATAATACATGCAGAGGTAAAAATTGAAAATTTACTAAATATTTCCTTCCAATTGATTTTAAAAGGCTCCCTCCCATTACAGGTTATTAGAAATGATTTATGAAAAAAACTATCTTTTATAAAACACTATAATATAATTATGTTTCACATCTTTGCATTTATAAATATCTGGCTGAATAGAATATAGTTGCATTTTGTATCTTCTCCTGCATTCTATATGTCGTAATATCACATATCAGGTAGCCTCTGGAAAAATTAAATTTACACTCATGAGAAAATAAGGGTAAAAAAGATCAAAATTCTCTAAGTATTATTGTTTAGAAAGCTATATTCCCACAGACTCTTTGAAAACATCTCAGAATCCCTGCATCATGCTTAAAGAATAGCAAATGCCACATTCTTCATATGTGTAATAAGGATGATGATTACATTAACACAGGTTGGACATAAAGTTCATGTGTTATT
>NW_003852444.1:1286993-1290063 GCF_000181295.1 Otolemur garnettii | reverse complement strand
TTCCTTCCCCAGTTTGTTCCAAATTTCCTTGAGCTTTTATCTGTGGGGGAGTCTTATGATTGGAATTAGGGCTTGCTGATAAAATTGAGGATCATCTCATCTCAAGATTCTTAAAATAATTATAGCTACAAAGACCCTCTTTCCAAATAAGGCAATATTTACTGGTGTTGGGGGTTAGGATGCAGACCTTTCTTTCTGGGTCACATTCAATCCACTATAGAAACATTTACAAACGGCCATTTTATCTACAGATGTAATATAGTCCATATCTTTATGCTTATTTAAACTTATACTTTAAAAACACTGCTTTTAATTATGTTAAACCTTCAAATAATCAGATTGTAATCATACTTTCTTAAAAATTTATAAACCATATCTTGGTCAATAGATAAAAATATATATTATATACATGTAATATATACACTATGTACTACATATAGTTATATATAGTATACTATATATTTAATATACATGAATGACTGTATATATAACTAACTAAAATACCATTCATCTAATTAATAACCATTTTACCAGTCTTTGTTTTTTCTGTACTATAGCAGTTATTCTAAGAGACAAAGTAGTATAAGACACATTAGCACTCATTATCTGGTGGAGATAGTCACATGTATCTTCCACCCTACTCTTGGGTTGAATACCCCATCTCTATTCAAGTAAGTGGCACTTGATGTCAACACTGCTTCCTTTTTGATATTACACTGAGTATCATCCATATCTTCATGGTGAGGACATAACTCTTTAACTGTTATTCTTGACCAAGACTATACATTTAAAAGATACCTGAAGAGCCTACCTACCCTTATGAATCTCTTCTACTTCCCTAGAATACAAAACACTCCCTTTTCAGGCCATCTATGGGGGGTGGAGGCAAGATGGCGGACAACAGCCAGCTTTCCACAGAGGTTCCCGTCCAGAAGGAGAGATAAAAGACAGAAGTTTCACAAGTAGCCCATGGTTTGGAGCTGAGCCAAGAGAGAAGGTTGAAGAATGTACATCAATCATGCTGAGGCGAGCTGCGACCCCATGGATACAGGCCATCTATAAAATAGACTTCTAACAGGATCTAGACAAGATCAAATAGGCTGCCTCCTTTCTCTTTGTGGTAACTTATTAATATTCAAGAAAACCCTCTGAAAAAAGACACCTTGGACTCCACTGCTTACACAAGGAGGCTGAAGGGTAAGCACACTGTGTAATGATAGTAGTATTTATGAAAGACCACTGTGACTTTTCCAACTCAATATAGGCCTGGCTACAAATTTATATTTATCTATGCTTCATTTCCTCCAAGGGGATATTCAAAATTCTCAAAACCTTTCATTACTGAATCTTCTTAATGTGAATATAGTGAAATACATATGACTCCCTAAGGGATATCAGTTCAGTTGCATTCAGTTTCTAGAAATAATCTTTGAATGTATGATCCTCTGTAACAATTTGTGTACTTTCTCAAGTTCTGTGCTGTTACTTTTAAATGAGAATAACTGAAATATATGAAATCCTCATGACAAAAATCATGATAAAATATTAAAACCCCAATAAAATCCAGATATTGGTTTATAAATACACTTCTTCATTAAAGGTAATTAGATATTTATGGGGAAATGGCTGTTTTGTGGCTAAAGTGAAGAATGTATAAGTAAGCTGAGCCTGAAATGCCTGGTCACGTCAGCAGGAAGGAAGTGCTCAGACTTGACGGGAGTATGTTAAAAAACAGAAGAGCAGGCTTGGGGGACCACAAGCAGAACAATCAAGCATCAGAAAAAAATGATAATAATGAAGTATATAACCCATTGAATAAAAAAATTCTGAGTCCATACAATAGACTAATGGACAAATAGATAGATGATAGACAGATAGACAGAGGGAACATGTCTTTATACCAAAAGTGTGACTAATAAACATAAATTCAATGATAGAGTCAGAACAACCCATTTTGAATCACCATTACTAATAATTCAGTCAGGCAAGATAGTTGATGGATGCTAAAACACTACAGTGACTGTAAGAAAATAATAATGAGTAGTTCCTCTATGAGGAACAAGATATCTCATGATTTTAATGAACACTCCAGAATCTAATTAGGGAAAACAACAAATTTACAGTGGAGTATCTGGGAAACACCACCTTCATGTAGTGATCCATCTTAGCTGCACCAATAATGGGACAAATTATCATCACACACTTACTCAGAATGCACACAGGAAGACCCTATTTTTTTCTGTAGAAAATGAATAATCTGAATAAAAACATGAGGAACATTATACACTCCCAATTTGTGAAATATTTACTAAACAATTGCTGTATATTCTTCAAAATATCAGTGTCTAGAAAATCACCAACAGACTGGGTAAATATTAATATTATAGAGTCAAGGAGACTGAAAACAGATGATCCTCAATACGACGTGTGATCTTGGGTGAGGCCCTGGGTAGGTGGGAGTGGGGGGAGAACACTGGAGAGTGAAGAAAGGAAATGAGTCCATAACCAATTTCCTAATTTTAATAATTACACTGTTGTCAGGTTACTGAATGATTTTATTTTCTGCTGAAAAGAATGAAGAATTTAGGGGTAAACAGGTACTATTTTTGCCCTTTAATCTCAAATGATTCAACAAAATAAGTATCTAGACAGAGAATGAGACAAATGAGAAACATAAGCATTTGCTGATCTGCATGAAGATACACAGGAATTAGCACAATTGTTGACACTTTTCTGTAAGTTTAAGTTCATTTCATAATTAAATGCTAAAAACAGAAAGATAGCAAGTCTTGGGAAGGCAGGGGGACTCTCTAATAGGATCATATGACCTTGCTCTGAGCTCTGTTTCAGATAAATGTCTCAAATTTTCATTGACTCTCCAGTTCTGACCTTCCTGTGACACTTCATCCCTGGGCAGACTGTCCTTTGGGAATGGGAGGCAACCAGTCATGGGTCTCAGAATTCATGGGCTTCCATGGGCTTCCAGCTCGGTGTGAAGATGGAGCTCCTCCTCTTCTGCATCTTCTCCCTCTTCTATGTCTTCAGCCTCCTGGCAAATGGTGTGATCTTG
>NW_003852444.1:1283408-1285425 GCF_000181295.1 Otolemur garnettii | reverse complement strand
AATAGATACTAATCTCATACTAATGTCTAAAATTTTTAATGGATTATTCAGCATTGGGATTATTGGAAATCTTATCTAATAATTGATAAATGGTCGAAACTAATCAAAGTTTGTAACCACAATAGCTAGGTAAAATTGAATTAACAGAAGCACAGTACCCACCCTCTATAACAAGCGTTCTCACACTATGGCCCGCAGGCCACATGCAGCCCACCTAGGACATTTTTCCGGCCTGACAGGTGTTTTTGCCACTGCTGCCTGTCCTGCTTAGGAGACAATTCATCCCAGGGCCTGCAATCTGGCCCTCCAATGGTCTGAGGAATAGCAAACTGGCCCCCTGTTTAAATAGAGACTAAAGTCTAGAGTAAACAGTTAGTGACTTTTTCCTTCAGTGGTTCACAGGCAAGTACTTAAAGCTTTGGGGGTTTTCTTCTCTGTGTTAACAACTCAACTCTGACAAAAGCACCCATAGATTATCTGTAAACAAATGGAGAGGTTTTGTTCCAATAAAACTTGATTTACATAAACAGGTGCTTGCTCAAATTGGGCTCAGGAACAGTACTTTGTGAATTCTTGTTCCAGATCTACAAGCTAACTTAGTTAAGCTGATTGAAAATTAGGCTCCCTAACTGAGTGAGACATCAGGGAGCATGTGATGAGATGAGTTTCATAAGCAAAACCTTATGATCATTTTGTTGCCACTCCAGAGTGAAGATTTACCACCTTCCACAACTTCTAAAATATGACATGACTTAATATCCATGGCTATTCCACCTGCCTCAGGAAGTCAGAGCACACCATTCATAGTACCCATCACTGATGTGCAACTAAAACCTTGGAATAAAAGCTCGTAACTAAATGTTTCAATTGGAGCCCAGAAATTCAATGAAAATAACCATACAGACTCAGACAACTCCCTTTGCGAACTGGTCCTAGAAAAAGTCCTATACACCCCATTGCTGAATATTGTAAGTGTCCCCTTCAATATTGAGAAGATATGAACGAATGCTAGTGCCTTGTCTACTTTTTCAAGGATGAGTTCTTGAGCTTAATTGTCAGACCTCACACAAGGACACTTCTGATGGCCATGCTAGAAAATGAGTCCCAAGATTGCTTTGGAGGGTAGATGAGGTGTGGGCATCTGTGCATGGCTTTCCAAGGGGAGTTCTTCAAAGGTGACCATGGTGATATTCAGAATGAGGTATGTGGCACTTACTGTAGAGGAGTTCATCAACTTAATTGTCCAACCTCATGTGATAAAGGGGTAACTCAGTTGAATTCATATAAATTTGAAATATAAAAATAATCTTTTAAAATATTCTAATCATATAATTTAGATTGAGACATGCACTTGGAAATTGTTCCTTCTGAATTTAGTTTCAAGGCCACTATTATTTGCAGTAGGAAATCTGGAACAGTATTTTTACCAAATGCAGGTTTGGCTGCTGCCACCTGAGAACGAAACATGGAGGAAGAGAAGTGCTTTACTCAAGTTTCAGCAGCCTGAGGAGATGCCACACTGAAGTCTCAAAGACCCTCTCATCGTTCTGTGCTTGCTAAGTAACTTGTAAAAGGAAGAGATTAAGGGGGTTCACGGCAGAAAGCAAGCTTTGTGCAAGTCATCAAGACTTGCTTCATGGTTATAGGCAAACAGTAAGTTGGCTGGAGGATCTTGTCATCATCAGTCTGTGGTTGGCCTGTGTTGGAACCTTGATCTGTTTTTCCTCAAGGTTGTTCTCTAATCTTGTGCCTGCCAGCTGTGCAAGCACAGCTCACTCTCAACGTTTAGGGCAGGACAAGCTAGAAGCATACCAGAAGCAAGTGGCTTCCCTTTAGCCCAGCAACATACTCTGCCCCTGGAGTGCTCTTACAATAGGAATCTGAAAATAAATAAAGGGCGGCGTCTTTTTGAGAGAAAGATACAGAATCTAAAAAAAAAAAAATGAAAACACTACTCAGTGGTTTAAACAAAAGGTTTTGGGAAATAGGCAGAATTCTCTACATGGTCCCCTAAGAA
>NW_003852444.1:1261498-1281261 GCF_000181295.1 Otolemur garnettii | reverse complement strand
TCTCTGTAGGGTTTATTCCTGAAAGTCCAGTGCTAGCATTTCTTATGTAGAAGGGATGCATTTGTGCTGGGTGGCAGTTTTCAGTACAGGTAGTTGAAATAGAGCAGGATGACACCAGAAATGGTCATAGGTAGGCCAGAGGAGGGACATTTCTCAGTAATCTTTCCTCCTGAATCAAAGTATTTATTACAGGTAGTTGGAATAGACATCAATGTCCCCTCTTCACAGAGTGTTTTGTCTGCTGTCCTAAGAACAGGGTGACCCAGGGCTCCCTCTCACCACCATCCTCCCGGTATCCTGACGGTGCTGGACAGAGCTAGCGCCATTGTCTCCATGAGAAGGGGATCAGCAGAGAGGCTTGAAATCCAGGCATCATCTCTGAGTAAAGTTCTCCAATAGCCAAATCAATGGAACGACTTTATATATTACCCAACCTAAGGAAGGATATTAATGGCCAGGAAATTCTCTCTCAGTAGAAAAGACAGCTGCAGTAAATCTTTTTCTGTTTGAAACAGCATAAGAGGTAAGTTTTTCATAATTTTTTTTCAGAACTATCCCAGGTTACCACTCTATCATGGAAACTATCAGATTTGGGAAATCATCGTATTTTATAGGCATATTTATCCTACAGACAAAATAGGATAGAACAAGTCAGAAGCCAACATTTCTATTAAGAGTTGGAAAAATGGGAGTGGCGCCTGTGGCTCAAAGGAGTAGGGGGCTGGCCCCATATACTCCAGAGGTGGCGGGTTCAAACTCAGCCCTGGCCAAAAACAGCTAAAAATAAAAAATAAAAAAAAAGAAAGAGAGAGAGAAAGACAAAGAAAGAAAGAAGAGTTGAAAAAATGGAATAAAGCACCTTAGCTGAAGGAACTTCCTGGGTTGCAGGCCTGCCAGTGTAGAAAATTGCTGATATTAATCGTTGGGAGGGTGGGGGGAAGCCTTCTGTTTTTGAGCTTCTGCTGTTTATTTATTAGGAAGGTAAATATTTTAGGTATCACCACCAAGATAGTTGCTAACAGATTCTAATCTATCTTGAGTTTCATGTTTTATGTTGCCAATTTCTTACAGCAAAATAGGATAATAAGGATAAGAGTATTAATCCAGGAAAAATACGAGACTGAAATGCCAAGAAACAAATGTTGCTACTGGGTGGCAATCGACTGAATTGTCTTCAACAATATTGTCATCCTTTCCATTCAGAAATTAAATGTGTTTCACGCATTGAGTATTTTATCCAATTGTATCTAAGAAAAATGTCACAATGTTACTGTGCCCCCACTATACATACTATACTCTTTAATTGTTGCAAAAATAATTTAATGCACACATATGTAGAACCTTCTTCCAAGGCAATGTATTTATAGAAATTTTAAAATGTATGATTTGTTTCTCTGTTTCACTGAATCAAGTTTCCCAAAGAAACACTTCCCATGTAACTGATCTCTCTGAGACTTACAGTTGCAAAAGTCCCCAATATTGTCACATGTATCTTCAACCCTACTTCTTGGGTTATTTTACCTCCATATGAAGCAGTTTCTCCAAAATGCTATTGCTCCGATATTGTCTCATTATAAACATCAATTCAAAGCAGGTGTAAGATACTGTTTGCTTTTTATAGCTGGTTTAACAAACTACCACAATTGTGGTTGCTTAAAACAATAGGAATTTATGGGCGGCACCTGTGCCTGCAAGGAGTATGGGCGGCACCTATCACTGTGCAGGCCCCACATGCCAGTGGTGGAGGGTTCAAACCCAGCCCCGGCCCAAAACTGCAAAAACAAAATAGGAATTTATGTTTTCATAGTTCTGCAATTTGCAGGAAGTCTGAAATCTGGTAGGATCATGCTCCCTCTGGAAACTCCAAAGGAAAAATGCATTTCTTGTTTCTTTCTATTTCTGGAAGGCATCCTTGGCTTCTGGTTACATCTCTCTCTGCTTCATTTTCACATCATCTTGCCTCCATGTTCCTTCCCCAGTTTGTTCCAAATTTCCTTGAGCTTTTATCTGTGGGGGAGTCTTATGATTGGAATTAGGGCTTGCTGATAAAATTGAGGATCATTTCATCTCAAGATTCTTAAAATAATCATAGCTACAAAGACCCTCTTTTCCAAATAAGGCAATATTTGCTGGTGTTGGGGGTTAGGATGCAGACTTTTCTTTCTGGGTCACATTCAATCCACTATAGAAACATTTACAAATGGCCATTTTATCTACAGGTGTAATATAATCTATATCTTTATGCTTATTTGAACTTATCCTTTACAAACACTGCTTTTAATTATGTTAACCTTCAAATAATCAGATTGTAATTGTACTTTCTTAAAAATGTATAAACCATATCTTGGTCAATAGATAAAAATATATATTATGTACATATAATATACACAGTACATATTACATACAGTTATATGTAGTATACTACATTTTTAATATACATGAATGACTGTATATACAACTAACAAAAATACCATTCATCTAATTAATAACCATTTTACCAGTCTTTGTTTTTCTGTAACTATAGCAGTTATTTAAAGAGACAAAGAAATACAAGACATATTAGCACTCATAATCTGGTGAAGAGCCATCTCTATTCAAGTAAGTGGTACTTGATGTCAACACCGCCTCCTCTTTGATATTATATTGAGTATCACCCATATCTTCATGGTGAGGACATAACTCTTTAACTGTGATTCTTGACCAAGACTATACATTTAAAAGATACTTGAAGAGCCTACCCTTATGAATCTCCTCTACTTCCCTAGAATACGAAACACTCCCTTTTCAGGCCTTCTATAAAGTAGACTTCTAATGGGGTCCAGACAAGACCAAATAGGCTGCCTCCTTTCTATTTGTAGTAACTTGTTCATATCCAAGAAAACCCTCTGAAAGAAGAGTCCTGGGACTCCACACTTACACAAGGAGGCTGAAGGGTAAGCACACTGTGTAATGACATAGTAGTATTTATGAAAGACCACTGTGACTTTTCCAACTCAATATAGGCCTGGCTGCAAATTTACATTTATCTATGCTCCATTTCCTCCAAAGGGATATTCAAAATTCTCAAAACCTTTCATTACTGAATCTTCTTAATGTGAATATAGTGAAATACATGTGACTCCCTAAGGGATGTCAGTTAAGTTGCATTCAGTTTCTAGAAGTAATCTATGAATGGATGATCCTCTGTAACAATTTGTGTACCTTCTCAAGTTCTGTGCTGTTAATTTTAAATGAGAGTAACAGAACTATATGAAATCCTCATGATAAAATATAAGTCATGGTAAACCATAAGATAGTAAAAATCCAATAAAATCCAGATATTGGTTTATAAATATACTTCTTTTTTAAAGGTAATTAGATCCTTTTTTATTAAATCATAGCTGTGTATATTAATGCAATTATGGGGTACAATGTGCTAATTTTATATGTCATTTGAAATATTTTCATCAAACTGGTTAACATAGCCTTCACTGCATTTTCTTAGTTATAGTCTTAAGACATTTATACTCTATACTTAGGAAATTTAACATGTACCCTTGTAAAATGCACCATAGTTGTGTTCCCACCAATTACCCTCTCGCCACTCATCCTCCCCTCTCTCCTCTCCTCCCTCTCCTCTTTCGCCTTCTTCCTGGGAGATAGTTAGGTGATAACTTTTATAAGAAAGCTATAAATTGGTTTCATAGTAGGGCTGAGTATATTGGATACTTTTTCTTCCATTCTTGAGATACCTTCCTAAGAAGAATATGTTCCAGCTCCATCCATGTAATCATGAAAGAAGTAAAGTCTCCATCTTTCTTTAAGGCTGCATAGTATTCCATGGTGCACATATACCACAGTTCATTGATCTATTCATGGGTCGATGGGTACTTGGACCTCTTCCATGACTTAGCAATTATGAATTGGGCTGCAATAAACATTCTGGTGCAAATATCTTTGTTATAAAGTGATTTTTGGTCTTCTGGATATATATCTAATAGAAGAATTGAAGGATCAAATGCCAGGTCTATTTTTAGATCCCTAAGTTATCTCCAAACATCCTTCCAAAAGGAACATATTAGTTTGCATTCCCACCAGCAGTACAGAAGGGTTCCCTTTTCTCTATATTCACGCCAACGTCTCTGGGTTTGGGATTTTGTGATGTGGGCTAATCTTACTGGGGTTAGATGATCTCAAAGTGGTTAAGTAATTAAATCTTTATGGGGAAATGGCGATTTTTTGGCTAAAGTGAAGAATGTATAAGCTGAGCCTGAAACGCCTGGTCATGTCAGCAGGAAGGAAGTGCTGAAATTGGACGGGAGCATGTTAAAAAACAAAGGTTCAAGCTTGGGGCTTCACAAGCAGAAAAATCAAACATCAGGAAAAAATGATAATAATGAAGTATATAACCCATTGAATAAAAAAATTCTGAGTCCATACTGATAGACTAATGGACAGATAGATAGATGATAGACAGATAGATAGATAGATAGATAGATAGTACATGTCTTTATACCAAAATTGTAACTAATAAATATAAATTCAATGTTAGAGTTAGATCAACCCATTTTGAATCACTATTACTAATAACTCAGGCAAGATAGTCGATGGATGCTAAAACACTACAGTGACTGTAAGAAAATAATAATGAGTAGTTACTCTATGAGGAACAAAATATCTCATGAATTTAATGAACAGAATCCAATTAGGGAAAACCATAAATTTACAGTGGAGTATCTGGGAAACACCATCTTCATGTAGCGATCCATCTTAGCTGCACCAATAATGGGACAAATTATCATCACACACTTACTCAGATTGCACACAGGAGGACCCTATTTTTTTCTGTAGAAAGTGAATAATATAAATGAAAACATAAGGAACATTATACACTCCCTATTTGTGAAATATTTACTAAACAACTGCTGTATACTCTTCAAAATATCAATGTCTAGAAAATCACCAACAGACTGGGTAAGTATTAATATTACAGAGTCAAGGAGACTGAAAACAGATGACCCTCAATACGACGTGTGATCTTGGGTGAGGCCCTGGGTAGGTGGGAGTGGAGGGAGAACACTGGAGAGTGGAGAAAGGAAATGAGTCCATAACCAATTTCCTAATTTTAATAATTACACTGTTGTCAGGTTACTGAATGATTTTATTTTCTGCTGAAAACAATGAAGAATTCAGGGGTAAACAGGTTATTTTTGCTCTTTAATCTCAAATGATTCAACAAAATAAGTATCTAGACAGAGAATGAGACAAATGAGAAACATAAGCATTTGCTGATCTGCATAAAGATACACAGGAATTAGCACAATTGTTGACACTTTTCTGTAAGTTTAAGTTCATTTCATAATTAAATGCTAAAAACAGAAAGGTAGCAAAGTCTTGGGAAGTCAGGGAGACAGTCTAATAGGATCATATGAGCTCTGTTTGTTCTGAGCTCTGTTTCAGATAAATGTCTCAAATTTTCATTGACTCTCCAGTTCTGACCTTCCTGTGACACTTCATCCCTCAACAGACCGTCCTTTGGGAATGGGAGGCAACCAGTCATGGGTCTCAGAATTCATCCTGGTGGGCTTCCAGCTCGGTGTGAAGATGGAGCTCCTCCTCTTCTGCATCTTCTCCCTCTTCTATGTCTTCAGCCTCCTGGCAAATGGTGTGATCTTGGGACTCATCCTTCTGGACCACAGACTGCACACCCCCATGTACTTCTTCCTCTCACACTTGGCCATTCTCGACATGTCCTATGCTTCCAACAATGTCCCCAAGATGCTGGCGAATCTACTGAACCAGAAAAGGACCATCTCCTTTGTCCCATGCATAGTGCAGACATTCTTGTATTTGGCTTTTGCTGCTACGGAGTGCCTGATTTTGGTGGCCATGTCCTATGATCGGTATGTGGCCATCTGCTGCCCTCTCCAGTACACTATCATCATGAGCTGGAGAGTGTGTGCCATCCTGGCCGTCACTTCCTGGGCATGTGGGTTTATTCTGTCCATAGTACATGCAAGTCTCCTTCTAAATTTGCCCTTCTGTGGGCCCCGGGCTGTGAACCACCTCTTCTGTGAAATCCTGTCTGTCCTCAAGCTGGCCTGTGCTGACACCTGGGTTAACCAAGTGGTCCTCTTTGCTGCCAGTGTTATTGTCTTAGTTGCACCCCTTTGCCTGATGCTTGTCTCCTACACGCACATCCTCTGGGCCATCCTCAAGATCCAGTCAAAGGAGGGCCGCAGAAAGGCCTTCTCCACTTGCTCCTCCCACCTCTGCGTGGTTGGGCTCTTCTTTGGCATAGCCATGGTGGTCTATATGGTGCCTGACTCAAAGCAACGAGAGGAACAGGAGAAAATGCTGTCTCTGTTTCACAGTCTCTTTAACCCAATGCTGAATCCCCTCATCTACAGCCTGAGGAATGCTCAGGTCAAGGATGCCTTCCTCAGAGCCCTGCAGAAGAAGAGGTGCATGTGAGGGTGTGTAGAATGTGGGCTGGGTAGGGCCTGCTTTAAAACATGTGCTTTGCTAAAGCAAAAACTCAAATTTTCCCATTAGAAGTCTGATATAAAAATTGTGATTGTGCTAATTCTAACTCTGAAAAGAGGACAAAATTCAAGTGAAAAAAAATAGTATATCATTATAATTATACTACTCTCCCCACTGAAAACACTATGGGGTACAAACCCAGTTTCTGGATTAAATTTCAGTGCTGAGAGACACACCTAGTTAGAGAGTGCAAGAGATGGAAAAGCAACCTTCCCTGATATTTGCATCATTTTCTTAGAATTTTATAGCAAATCTCTTATTTTGAAAGGAAATAAAACTAAACTCAAAGCAAGCAGAAAGAACAAAATAATACAGATTGGAACATAAATGAAATAGATGTGAGAAAAGTAATAAACTCAATGAAAGGAAACATTTAATAAAAAATCAACAAAATTGACAAAATTAGCTGGGTTTACAAATAATAAGATCAAGAACAAGAACGCCAATGATTAAAATTGGGCATTAAAGTGACATCATAACCAAATTTACAGATATAAAAAGGATCATAAAGCAATTCTGTGAGTAACTCTATGCAAACAATTAGAAACATAGCTAAAAGGAAAAATTTCAAGTAAGCCACAATCTACAAATGTCATTCAAAATGTAACAGATAAGCTGAATAGACTTGTAACTAAAAAAAAATTGAATTAGTAATTTTAAAACTTTTACAAAATAGAGCCATGGACTCACATGGCTATGAGAGTAAATTATACATAATTTTTAAAAGAACTAACATTATTTATTCACAAAAATAATTTTTAAAATATAAAAAAATGAAATATTTCCACCTTATTCAGTGAAGCTAGTATTACTCTGACACCTAAATGAAACAAAGCCTTTACAAGGAATGAAAAAGGTAGACCAATTTCCTTATGAATATAGATAAACATCCTCGACAAATAATAGAAAACCAAATCCAGCAAACACTAAAAGTGTTAAATACAACTGAGATTTATTCCAGAAATGCAAGCTTGTTTCAATGTTTAAAACTCAATCAATGCAAGATACCATGTTAATTAAATAAAGGGAGGGAAAAAAGCATAATCAACTCATTACACATAAAATTATTTGCCACTTTCAACATTCTTTCATGATACATACACATGTATACACACACACATACATTCTTAATAAATTAGAAATATAAGGGAACTTTTTCCATTGAATAAAGGGAAGATAAGAAAACTACAGCTAGAAATTACAATCGTTAAAGCCTGGATGTATTCCTCATAAGAGAAGAAACAAGATGAACGAAATTCTCTCTTGCTGACTCTATTCACCGTTGTACTAGATGTTCTTGCCAGAGCAATTAAGCGATAAAAAGAAATTAAAGGCATTCAGATTGGAAAGGCATAAGTAAAATTATATTGTCAGGTGACATAATCCCATATGTAGAAAATTCTAAGGAATTTGCTAAGAATTAAATTATGTAGAATGAATCAATTCAGCAAAGTTGCAGGATAAAAGTTCTATACTCAAACATCAGCTGAGTTGCAGGTGTGTGGTAGTCAAATAAAGCAACAAGCCAAAATAAAAGGGACCAGTCAAGGCTTTAGTCATTTGCTGTGACAGTACAGGCTGGAGATTGAGCCAGTGAGTTCCAGCTCCCACACTGCTCCATTTATCCCATGGAACCACACTGGGCAAAGATCAGGTGGATCAGTGCAGATGCTGGGATCACCTCTCTGCTGATGGAGCCCCCAAACCAAAAATGCTGTTGTTTGATGGATCTGAGAGTATAGGAGGGGAGGCAAGGAGAGAGGGAGAGAGGAAAAGGCTAGGAGTGAGAAAATACAGAATACTGAGTCACAGCGGAGAAAAAGTGTCTTCAAGTTGTGTCCTACTTCCCAGATGAGGATAGTCTCTACCAAAGGTCCCCAAGGTAAACAGGCCTCCCAGTGTAGGTGCATGAGCCAGGAACACACGGTCCATATTAAAGCAAGGCTGGCGGGGAGGGGGGGGGGTCTGACCCTTGACTGCAGCTCCCTTTCAGAGACGGAACTGTGCTGGCTGTGCACCAGGTCAGGGCAGCTTCTGCCTGAGTCACCTGTTTGTGATTGCCCATAGTCAGACTGAAAGGTCACATGGGATTTTGACCAGGAGTCAAAACCATTTCTCCATCATGAACCTGAATGGGTCAGATTTTCCAGATTGCACCAAGAACAATGACATTAATCTGAGGTCAGGGTGTACCTCAATCAGAAGACCAGGCCAGCCTGGAGGAGTGAACGTGGCTGTTAGTCCCAACTGCTGCCCCAGTCAACCTTTCTCTGACTACTTTAGACAGTCAGGAGGCTGTCTCTAGTTTCTGTGTGAATTTGGCCAATAAGTTGAAGCTGACATAAAGCCTTCTGGGCAGAGGCAGTGTCCTGATACACACATGAGAAGTACAATCCCAGTTTGCAAGGTTAGGGTCCCCAGAGCAGGAACCAGGTTAGCAGGGATCCAGATGTGGCCTCCCTTTGTACGGCCTTCTGCCCTAGGGCTCTTAGTCCAGTTCAGATACTTCAGTTCAGTCCTTAGTTTCAGAGCCTCTTCTTGAGGAAATTCTTAAACAGTCTTGCTTATTTATGACACCACCTTATCACAGAACACAGTGGCAGGACTTGGGTTCCCTGGGACATAGTAGCAGAACTCCTTGTGTGACCATTGGTATGTCTCACCTCAAAGCCTGGCTGGGGGTGGTGGGGAGAGCAAATGAGGACACACAAGAGCACAAAACATAGTGAAGAAACTGAGCTTCCTCCACTAACACTGACGGTGTAGAGCTTTGGAGAGGCAGGGGCTATGCCACATAGCAGGTTGAATTCAGTAATCAAACCTTGTGTTTAAAAAACATACTTACTGTTTTGAGGTGGGCATTTTGTCTAGAAAGGTTGTGTGTAAGAGAGATGAAAGAATTTTTATACAAAAGCATTTTATATAATTTAATCTGAGAAATACATTATGTTTAGATATTGGTCAGTAAAAATCCTAACATTTTAAAATCCAAAATGTGTTTACATAGTCTCCCAGCCCCTGGGGTCTAACGACTACTTCAACTTCCATTTATCTGTCACTTCAGAAAGGAATGGAGAGATCTGGAAGGCACTTGTAGGCTTTCCCATACGATCAAAGTGTCAATAGGGTGCAGAAGTTTGCACAAGTGAAGGAAGTGGGTAGACACTCCTCAAACACAGGGTGCAAAGGAGAAGCACCCTGTCAGGGAATTACCACCCTGAAATCACAGGTCACTTGCCTGAGGCATGTGGTCCAGGCGATGGAGGTCAGTCAGTGTTATCCTAAATGATCATTACTCACAGGGCACTGCTGGACAGGCCCTGGCAGGGCTGGATGAGCCCATGTGCCACCATTCAGAACTGTTCATTCACACGTAAGGCCTTCTGTGGTAGATAAAGCTGAGAGACTAGACCTTTCAAGGACCATGGTCCCGGTCAAGGACACAGTGAGTTTCTTTTACTGGCTAACTATGGAGCTAGTCTAGAGTAGGAATGCTTTGAACATACAACCACTTTAGGATAAAAGAACATATTTTATAATCTTATAACATATGAGGAGAAATCTGTTTAATGTTTACCGTGATGATTAACAATATTGCTGATTCTTGCTTTTATTGTGAAAGTATAAAAGTAACAAAGTGAACGAGAGCAGTTCTTTGTGGAGATATTCCCACTGCTCTACAGAATGGCTGGCTTTCTGTACACTGATGTAAAATTGTTGTTCTCTCATCTGCTCCTCCTTTAATTGACTTATTTTTAAGATATGAGCCATAACAAATAATATCTTGTGTACTGACTAAGAAAATATAAATCAAAGTAGGAGAAGCAGTTTCTCCTAAATTTAAACAGTTTCATAGAATGCTAAATTTTACTTTTATCAGAAAATGTAAGACAACCAGATCAGGTCTGAACAGTATTCAAAAGTATCATAGGATACATATAAAAAAAATTTCATAGACATTTATGTGGTTGGCCAATGTTAGATATTATCTGAGAACATTAAGTATTTTACCCCATAAGGCAGTGATCCCCAACCATTTTGGTACCAGGAACAAGTTTTATAGAAGACAATTTTTCCACGGACTCGGGTTTGGAGATGATTTGGAGATGATTCAAATGCATTACATTTCCCTCAGATCACGAGGCATTAGATTCTCATAAGGAGCACACATACCTAGATCCCTTCCATGGGCAGTTTACAGTATAGAATGTAATGTCACTGCTGATTGGACAGGAGGCAGAGCCCAGGCAGTGATGCCAGCTATGGGGAGGAGCTCTAAATGCAAATGGAGCTTGCACACTCACCACCACGCACCTCCTGCTGTGCGACCTGGCTTCTCACTGGGCAGGACCAGTACAGTACAGTCTCAGATCCACAAGCTGGGGACTGTGGCTATAAGTAATATGTAGAGGGAGAGGTACAGAAAATGTTCTAAAATTCCATGAGTATACTAAAACCATTGAACAGTGCAGGAAGAATGGGGACTGAAGACCCCATTCTTGGCAGAGGAGGGCACCCCCAGAAAAAGGGAAAATCAAAAAGTAAGCTGAAGGAATCAGAACAGAGAAGTCAGCTAGTTTACCTTTAAGTCAGGCATTGATAAATTTCTTAGCTGAACAATTTTTCAGCCTTTCCTGAAACTCTGGGGACACAGCTTACACCAAAACCCTGCTGAGTCTGTGAACACTCTGACGAAGTAGATAGTCATAAAAGAGGTTATGACAAGACCTAGAATAGATGCATCTCCTAGGTAGTTTCCTGCCTATTAAACTGAGAAAGCAGATACCATTGTGGAGATTAGCATTTGGCTAAAGAGACCAAGGGAATAGCTCAAGCCCTGAGATATGGGCAGGAAAGCTTAACACCCCTCATCGCAGAGGAAAATCCTCTGTGGTGGTGATGAGAGGAAAAAGCCTCTCTCCCATCGATTCCTCAGAGGAGATTAACACCAGTGGCGTTTTACTCCACAGGGAACTAGCAGAGCTTACCACCTCCTTAGGAATCTGTGTGTGTGACTCCAGACAGGAGGCTTCCCCCACACAAGGCTCAAGTTTCAGATGCTCCAGAACTGCTCAAATCCTTAAAGTTAATAATAATAACAATAGGAGTTGAAAGCTCACTCAGAGAAACTACTGGCATCTTTGTTCCCTCCCTCAGTTTACCACCTGGGCAAAGAGGTTTCAATAAAAGCTGTGTGGAACAAAGTCTCAGGGCCACTCACCAGAGCCCACGGACAGGTGGTGGTCCCCCGAGCTCCCACCTTTGCAAATTCTAATCTGTGTCTCATGTCTCTTTTTTTATCACCATTCCTAACTTTATATTTCTTCAGTCAGTCATGCCAGTTCTACAGATCTTCAAGGAACCTGTCCCTGGATTTGGTACCCAACACAGGGCTCGATACTTGGAGCCCACTGACAGAACAGTACACTGCAGATGGTTGGATTATAGGGTATGTAATTAACATCTCAATAAATCTATATTTTATGCTGTTGCCGTTGAGACCACTGGCAGTCAGCCTGTGATTTCTTCCACTTCCTAATTTCCTTACGGAGAATCATGTTTTATCCCAACTGTCACTCACCTGGCCCTTCTAATAGTCCTCTAAGCTCAAAACTCTTTCATCAAAATATTCTTGCTTTAAATAGACTAGTTTATATTTTATTGAAAATACTGATGTGAATTTTGCTATGGAAGTCCAAGCTGGAAACGGGAATTAGTCATCCAGCCTCCTTATATTGGAAAGTCACAGTGACCTCAGCTACAGAGGAAATGGACTGCTGATCAGGACTAGACCATGGGACCAGAGGAAAGACTGTTAATTTACTACACAAATTTCTTACATTTAGTGGCCACTGCAGGTCGAAATTAGGAACACTAAGTGACACTCACAAATGTATGTACAGGTGTCATCTTCCAACTCCACTGGTCAGCTTACAAAAAGAAAATGATTAGCTCAAAACCCCAGCCCCAGCTTCCAGTTCTAAAATGGCAATGGAGAATTAACCAGGCTCATCCTCAACACAGACACACAGAAAACCAAACACAAATATACAGCATTGTGATTTTCACCATCCTCAACCCTGAACTCGACTATGAAGATGGGACGGTTTTCGGAGCACCAGAAGAGAGGAAAACCCCTGTGCTTCCAAACAGCAATAAGTACCCCCAACCCTGAACCCCAAGCACCAAGCAGCACTAAGCAGCTTCTCCACCTTCCTGGGTTCTCTGGCAGATGATCTGTTTTGACCTGAACCCATGGGAAGCATCATCACTGTCGGAAGGGAGAAATACCCATGAAGACTGGCAGAGAAAGGCAATGTGTGGGAGAGGGGATCTACCATTCCCAGCCCTGGAAGGTCTGCCCTGTCACTCAGCCAAATAGATGCCAAGTCAGAGCAGCTGTACAACAGCGCTGTGCCTCAGCAAGTGTGTTCTCCTGGTCCCCTGGCCATAAAACATGATCCATCCTTTCCCCGGCGCTGGGATAATCTCTTTGGGATCTCCCTGATACAGGACAGAGAGTGGCCAAACTGTTGCTAAATCTGAGGCCCAACCGGGCCTTAATGTGCCACCTAGAGGTTAAAAGGAAGAAGTAACCTAGTAGTAAAGATTTACTAAGCAAAAATAATTAGTAAGAAATTAATTAAGGTTAGCCCTAATCCCGACCCTAGCAATTCCATTACTAGGTATCTACCCAGAAGAACAAAAATTATTTTACCACAAAGACTTTTGTTCCAGTATGTTTATTGCTGCTCAACTCATAATTTCCAAGTCGTGTAAGCAACCCAAGTGCCCATCAACCCATGAATGGATCAACAAACTGGCCTATGTATACCATGTCGCACTATTCAGCCATAAGAAAAGATGGAGAGGCTCCCGTACGGAGCCAGCCGCATACACCAAGGGTGGCAGGTTCGAACCTGGCCCAAGCCAGCTAAACGACAATAACAACTGCAAGAAAAAATAGCCAGGTGTTGTGGCATGCACCTGTAGTCCCAGTTACTTGGGAGCCTGAGGCAAGAAAATTGCTTAAGCCCAAGAGTTTGAGGTTGCTGTGAGCTGTGACACCACAGCACTCTACACGGCACTCTACCAAGGGTGACATAGTGAGACTCTGTCTCTAAATAAATAAAAGATGGAGACTTTACAACTTTTATGTTTACCTGGATGGAGTTGTAAGACATTCTGCTTAGTATCTCAAGAATGGACAAAAAATGTCCCATATACTCAATACTAACATGAAATCAATATATAAACAATTACATACTCCCACAAATGATAAAAACACAAATATAATCTAGCAAGGGGGAGGGGAGAGGAAGGAAAAGGGAGGAGAGAGGGTGATTGCTGGAGGAGGGAGGGCAACGGGCAAGATCTTGCCTAATGTTTACAAAGTGAAGGTGTGCAGCACGCCCCTGGGTGAAAGGCTCAGCTATAATTTGAACTTTATCTTGGAAATGAGAACAATGTAACCTTAAAATTTGTATCCTCATATTAATTTGAAATAAATAAAAAGAAAATAATTAATAAAAGCCAAGGCAAGGCAGACAGAAAAAACTGGAATAAAATTCCAGCTCTTCAATGCAAAGATACAGAAATACACCTACAAGACTCATAATTCTCTCTTTCTCATATCTTCCCACCACCTTCTTCCCTCTCTCTAATATAAAATAAACTTATCCTTTCATATCCTACCAAAAAAAATTTATACTCACGAGAAACAACAGCAAATATGGAACCATGACCAAAGGACAAAGCCACAATCCAGTGATCAACCCTAATGAGACAGTGACTTGTGAGCTCTCCGATCAACAACTCAAAATAGCAGTTTTAAGAAAACTCAGTGATCTCCTGGGCAACAGAGAAAAGAAAATCTGAAAATTATCAAAGAAATTTAACAGAGATTGACATAATAAAAAATCCAGAAGCCTTGGAACTGAGGAATATGTTTGCTGAACTGACATATAGAAACATCTACAGATAAACATCTCTTTCTTGGAGTAAAATCTTTTTCTCTTGTAAAAATAACTCTTATCTTTTGAGATGCAGCTTCTGGCTTGGTGCTGAACCTCGGTAGAAACTCTGTGCCCAAACATGGTCTCTAAGTGATCAAGTAGCCTGTAATGCCTGGAGGAGCTGAACCATCAGATTCATTAAAGCATAAATTTGACATGCATAGAAGTACTCCATCATCAAATGGAAGTAATAAATGTGATATTTTAGTTCACATTTTTTTTACATTCATTTCATGGTGGTCTGTTAAAATATTTGTTTACATAGATATTGTAAAGCAATTACTATTTTTAATTTTTTATAGATTTCTAGTCATTTTGGTCTATAAGCTCCAATTTGGTGTGGTTATTAGTGACATGACTGTACAATAGGTTATGGGGATGAGCTGAAGCCCAGACTTTAGTTCTATTTCACACCTGAAGTGCTTACAAAGGAAAAAGGAGATGAGCTCTCAGTGTCAAAGTCCATGAACCAGAGAACTGTAATTTGTCACTTCCCAGCCACAACTTATTTTTAGTTCAGGAGTTTTCCTGAAGCCACACTGGGTAGAGGTCTGCTCAGGCTGTACCACCAGGATTTTGCAGAAGCCATTAGGGGTTATTTCCTGATTTCCTCAGATACTCCTTCCTGTAGGGTTTCTGGGATGCTTGATTTATTTTCAAAAACATCTGAACTAGTATCATGACACTTTATATTTTTAGGATCATCCTAAAAATGATGATCCTAAAAGTATAGAAGAAGGAAACTCAGATCTTCCACCTTCTGAATTCCAATTAGTTGTATCATTATTTAAAATATTTTATGTGACATGACCTCTTGATATATGACATGACATGATATGATATGATATGATATGATAGGAAGAATTCTTCAGCTGTTTTCATCTTGGGCCCTCCATAATTTTAAAACAAAATAGTCATTTTCTTCCCTTCACATTTACTCACCACTCACCCACTGACTTACTTGGAACAGTTGCTGAAAGCTCCATTCATGGTATGTGCCCTATGTGGTGTAGCATTTTTACCTTTGATATCATATTTTTACTGTCCCTTTTCTATGTTTAGATCTATATGTACAGATACTTAGCATTTATGTTACAGTTGCCTACAGTATGCAGTACAGTAGCAGGCTGTACAGGTTTATGGCCTAGGACCTGTAGGCTATACCATATAGCCTGCATGCATACTGGGCTGTGCACCTAGGTCTGGACAAGTGCACCCTATGATGTTCTCATAATGACAGAAGTGCCTAACAAAACATTTCTTATAATTTATCCATATCATGAATGTATCCATGCATTACTGACTGTATGTTAATATTTTGTAGATGCTTTTTATCAAGTGAATAGAATTTCCCTCTATTCCTAATGCTCAGAGAGCTTTTATCATGAATGGTTATTAAACTTTGTGAAATGATTTTAAGCTTCAATTGATATGAGTATGTAATTTTTGTTCTTTTGCTTCTTAATATGGTGGATTATTTTGATTGAGTTTTGGATATTTAACCAGCCTTGCATTTTTGGAATAAACCATCATGGCAAGGGTGGAGAATTACTTTTACATACTATTAATGAATATTTAGTAAGGATTTTTGTTTTAATAAGCGGTAATGATCTGAAGTCTATTGATGAATATTTAGTAAGGATTTTTGTTTTAATAAGGGATATTGATCTGTTTTTTTCTTTTTGTAGTGTTGTATTTTCCTGGTTCTGGTATCAGAATAATAATAGCTTTATAAAATTCATTAGAAAATGCTCCCTTCCCTTTGATTTTCTGGGAAAGATTATATATAATTGGTGTTAATTTTTTTTTACTGTGGTAAAATTATCCAATGAAAAAATCTAACGCTGAAGATTACTTTTCTGGTAGTTTTTAAATTATTAATTCTGTTTCTTAAATACTCATAGGTATTTAGTACATTAGGTGAGTTGAGCTAGTTTAAGTATTTTGAGGAAGTGGCCTGTATTGCCTAAAATGTCAAATGTATGGGTATAGACTTGTTTGTAATATTTTTTTATCAATGGATAATAACGGCATGATAGGTGCAGCATTGTCTTTCCTGACACCCCCTGTTTCATTATAATATCTTAAATTTTTGTCTCCTCTCTTTATAAGCTATACTAGAGGTCAGAATATTTGATTGATCTTTTGAAAGAACCAGTTCCTTGCTTCATTGATTTCATTATTGCTTTTCTGTTTTAAATTTTAGTGTTCTTGGTTCTTTGCTTAACTAATCCCCACCTTCTGCTTGTTTGTGGAATCTGCTTTAGAAAAAATGCTAAAAGGAGTTTTTCAGTATGAAAGAAAAGAACATTAATGAATGATAAGAAATCATCTGAAGGTGAATAACTCACTGGTAACAGTAAGGACACAAATACAAAATATTCTGTGGCTATAATTGTAGTGCAAATACCTCTTATATCTTGACTAGGAGACTAAAAGATGTACCTATCAAAAATAACAACTTTTTGAGACATAGATAGGATAGAACAACAAAAAGATAAAAAGTGGGGGAATGGAGGTAAAGGACAGAATTTCTGTTAGATTTCTCTTTGATGGTTTGTTTGTGGGTTTGTAAGCAGAGTTGTCGTATACTTAAAATAATTTGTTGCAAAGTGTTTCTTGTAAGCTTTACTGTAAACACAAATCAAAAAATGTACAAAAGATACACAAAAAATAAAAAGAAAGAAATTAAAATACACTACCAGAGAAATAACTTTTAACAAGGGAAAGCAGGAAGGAAGGTAGGAGAGAAGGAAGGAAAGACAGAGTGGCCCACAAAACAACTAGAAATCAAGTAACAACATGGCAGTAGTCTTTACCAATCAATATTATCATCAAATGTGAATGGACTAAACTCTCCAATCCAAAGACATAGAGTAGCTGAAGAGGTTAAAAACAAAGAGCCAACTACATATTGTCTTCAAGAAACATACTTTAGTTATAAAGATACATAATACTGAAAATAAAGAGACAGAAAAAGTTATTCCATGCAAACATAAGTTGGAAAAAAAAAGCAAAATACCTATACTCCTATCATATAAAACACATTTCAAGAGAAAAGCTATAAAACGAGACAAAATAAGTCATTATATAGTGATAAAGAGGTCAACTCAGCAAGACAATATAATAATTCTTAACATACATGCATACAACTGGACCATCCAGATTTATAAAGCAAATATTATCAGAAATAAAGACAGACCCAAATCCAATAATATTTCAACATACCACTTTCAGGATTGGACAGATCATCCAGACCAGGCGACCTCAAACTACGACCTGTGGGCTACATGCAGCCCACCTAGGACATTTATCCGGCTCACTGGGTGTTTTGCCACAGCTGCCTGTCCTGCCTAGCAGCCGACTTGTCCTGGGGCTCGCAGTCTGGTCCTCCAATGGTCTAAGAGAGGTGAACTGGCCCCCTGTTTAAAAATTTTGAGAACCCCTGATCGACACAGAAGATCAACCATGAAACATTCAACTTGATCTGCATTTTAGATCGTATAGACCTAAAACATATTTACAGAAGATTTCATCCACAAGCTGAAAAGTTCACATTCTTCTTCTCACCTTCAGGATCATTCTCAAGGACAGAAGATGATAGGGCCACAAAATAATCTTAAAAAGTTCAAACACATAAAATCGTATCAAGTAATTTCTCCCACCAAAATGGAATGAAAATAGAAATCAACATCACCAAGAACATTGGAAAATATACAAACACATGAAAGTTAAACAATAAGCTCCTGAATGATGAGGGTACTGGTGAAGACACAAAGAAGAATATTTTAAAATTTTATAAAACAAATAAATATGAAAACACAAACACGAAAACTTTTAGGATATAGAAAAAGCAGTAATAAGAAGAAAGTTGATAGCAATACCTGTCTACATCAAAAAAGTAGAAAAGCTACAAACAAACAGCTCAGTGATGCATCTTAAAGACTAGAAAATGAGAGCATACAAAAAAAAAAAACCCAAATTGGTAGAGGAAAACAAATAATAATGATCAGAGCATAAATAAATGAAATTGAAATAAAAAATACAGAAGTTCGATGAAACAAGAAGTTGATTTTGTAAAAAGATAAACAAAATCGATACACCTTTAGACTAAGCAAAAAACAAGAGATGACCCAAATCCAAATAAATAAACTCAGAGATAAAAAAGGAAACATTGCAACCAATACTGCAGAAATCAAAATGATCATTAGAGATTATTATGAGAGAATGTATGCCAATAAATAGGAAAACCAAGAAGAAAAGGATACATTCCTAGACACATAAAACCAACTAAGATTAAATCAGAAAGAAATCCAAAAATCTGAACAAACCCCCAAAAAAAGTAATGACACAGAAATAGTAATAAAAAGTCTCCCACCAAAGAAAATCACAGAACCTGATGGCTTCACTGCTGAATTCTACCAAGCATTCAAAGAGGAAATAATACCTATCCTACTTCAACAGTTCAAAAAAATCTAGGTTGAAGAAATATTCCCCAACTCACTCTATGAGGCCTCTAACACCCTGATAACAAAAATCAGATAAAGGCACAACAAAAAAAGAATATGATTGGCCAATGTTTTTGATTAATACAGATGCAAAAATCCTGAACGAAATACTAGCAAATCAAATTCAACAACACGTTCCAAAGATTATTCATCATGATTAAGTGGGATTCATCCCAGGTATGTAAAGATGGATCAACATATGCAAATTAGTTAATGTGATTCATTTTATCAACAGAATGAATGGCAAAAACCACCCAATCATTTCAATTGATTCTGAAAAAGCATTTGTTAAAATTCAAAACCCCTTCATGATAAAAATTTTCAAAAATTGGACATAGAAAGAAATTACCTCAACATGATAAAATGCACTCATGGCAGACCCACAGCTAGTATCACACTGCATGGGGAAAAACTGAAAGCCTTTCCTCTAAGATCTGAAAAAAGACAAGGATTCCCACTTTCTAATCTGTTATTCACCACAATTCTGGAACTTCTAACTACAGCTATCAGACAAAAGAAAGAAAGAAAGGACATCCAAATTGGAAAGGAAGAAGTCAAATTATCCTTTTTCTCAGATGGTATGACCTTGTATGTAGAGACACCTAAAGATTCCAAACACACACAAAAAAACTATTGGAACTTCGAAGTTCGTTAACATTGCAGGACACAAAATCAATATATAAACATCAGCAGCATTTCTTTTTTTTTTTTTTTC
>NW_003852444.1:1106166-1255392 GCF_000181295.1 Otolemur garnettii | reverse complement strand
CCTGGCTATTTTTTGGTTGCAGCCATCATTGTTGTTTGGCGGGTCCGGGCTGGGGATTCGAACCCGCCACCTTAGGTGTACGTGGCTGGCACCTTAGCCAGTTGAGCTATAGGCGCCAAGCCAGCAGCATTTCTTAATGCCAATAATAAATAATCTAGAAGAGAAATCAAAAGAGTCATATCATTTACCATAGCCACAAATTAAAAAAAAACACCTGGATATAAACTTAACCAAATAAATGAAGCATCTCTATAATGAAAACTATAAAACATTGTGGAAAGAAATTGAAGAGGACACAAAAAAAATGGAAAGATATTCCATGCTCATGGATTGGAGGAACAAATATTGTTAAACTGTCATTCTACCCAAAGCTATCTACAGATTTAATGTGCATCAAGATTCAAAGATAGTCTTCACAGAAATAGAAAAAGAAAATAGTAAATTCATTCAGAACCATAAAGGACCTAGAATAGCCAAAGTCATCCCAAACAAAAAGAACAAAACTAGAGGAATCACATCACCTAACTTTAAATTATACTATAGAGCCACAGTAACCAAAAAAATACTGGCATACAAACAAACACATAGTTCAGTGGAACAGAATAGGGAATCCAGAAATAAATCCACATAGCTATAGTGAACTTATTTTTCAATAAAGGTGCCAAGAATATACAATGAGGTAAGGACAATCTCTTCAATAAATGGTGATTGGAAAACTGGATATTAATAAACTCAAAAATGAAAATAGACCATATCTTTCATTATATACAAAAATCAAATCAAATCCAGTCTTAAGTCTAAGACCTGAAACTATAAACTACTAATAGAAAACACTGAGAGAAATCCTAGAGGACATTGGTCTGGACAATGATTTCTTGAGTAATGCCCTCAAAGTACAGGCAACCAAAGCAAAATTGGATAAATGAGATCACATCAAGATAAAAAGCTTCAGCACAGCAAAGGAAACAATAAAAAAGGGAATGGAAAAAAATATTTACAAACTACCCATTTGGTAAGGTATTAGCAAATAGAATATATAAGGATTTCCAGCAACTCAATAGGAAAAAATCGAAGATTTGAATAGATGTTTCTTGAAAGAAGATATACAAATGGCCAATTGGTATATGAAAAGATACTTAATATCATTAGTCATCAGAGAAATGCAAACAAAAACTACAGAGACTTATCTCACCCAAGTTAAAGTGGCTTTTATCCAAAAGATGGGCAATAACAAATATTGGCAAGGATGTGCAGAAAAGAGAATCCTTGCACACTGTTGGTAGGAAAGTAAATTAATGCAACCACTATGGAGAACAGTTACCATTCACAAGGATCTTCAAGGAACTAAAAATAGACCTACTATATGAGTCAGCAATCCCACTGCTTAGTATATATCCAAAGAAGGGGAATTCAGCATATTGAAAATATCTCTGCACTCCCACATTTATTGCAGCATTAGTCATGATAGCCAAGATTTGGAATCAACCTAACTGGCCATCAGCAGATGAATAGATAAGAAATGGTGGTACATGCACACAATGGAATACTACACAGCCACAGAAAAGAATGAACCCTGCCATTTGCAACAACATGGATGGAACTGGAGACCATTATGTTAAGTTAAATGAGCCAAGCACAGAGAGACAAATCTGACAGGTTTTCACTCATGTGCAGGAGATAATATAAAAAACAACTGACCTCATGGAAACAGAGAGTAGTAAGATGATTACCAGAGGCTGGGAAGGGTAGCAGCAAGAGGGGGATAAAGTGAGGATACCCCAATTACCCTGATTTGATTAATTCACAATGTATGCCTGTATCAAAACACTACATGTACCCCATAAAGATATATAACTATTATGTACCCACAATAATTAAAAATAAAAATAATTAAAAACAAAATTAAATGCTGTAATGATTAAGACCTTGAAATTCAAGTCTATGCTCCTGTTAGCCTCAGGGTAGTTGGGAAATCAGATTACACTAAAGGAAACATGATTCCCAGGATTACTGTTAAGATTTTATTTCACTGTCTGACAGGCATGGATCCTGCATGCCTAATGTCTCTCCTGAATGTCTGGGGAGTGGGACAACATCAAAATTCATAAAGCTCTAATAAATTCATAAAATTGGGTAGCTATAATACTCATATGGTCCTAGGGTGTGACTTCACATGGGTGTACCCTATTAGTTATGGAGGGCTTTCCTGTGCTTGCCTTAACCCCCTCTGTCAGTTCTGGGCAAAGACTTGTCACAACATTTCCACTACTTGTTAGCTTTGTCACACTCTCCAACTCATGATGACAGAATATCGGAAGGGATGGCAGATGGCCGTATACCAATCATGTACATCACTACCGGGAGAAGATATTCAGTATGAGCAAAACTCAAAAGACACCTAGAACGGTATTATTACCAAATGAAGGTTCAGCTGCCACCACCTGAGAACCAAACATGGTGGGGTGTGTTGGTGAAGAAAAATGGTTTATTCAAGTTTCAGCAGCCTGAGGAGATGCACACTGACATCTCAAAGACCTCTCATCTTTCTGTGCTTACTGAGCAACTTGTAAAGAGAAGAGATTAAAGGAGTTCATGGCAGAAAGCAAGCTTTGTGCAAGTCATCACGACTTGCTTCCTTGTTATAGGCAAACAGTAGTTTAGCTGGAGGATCTTGTCATCATCAGTCTGTGGCTGGCCTGTTTTGGAACCTTGATCATTTTTCCTCAAGGTTGTTTTCTAATCTAGTGCCTGCTAGCTGTGCAAGCTTCGGGCTCACTCTCAACTTTTAGGAAAGGACAGGACAAGCTAGAAGCACACCAGAAGCAAGTGGCTTTTCTTTAGCACAGCAACATACTCTGCCCCTGGAGTGCTCTTACAATAGGAATCTGAAAATAAATATAGCATTGAAAGGGTGGCATCTTTTTGAGAGAAAGATACAGGATCAAAACTAAATGAAAACACTACACAGTGGTATAAGAAAAAGATTGTGAACTAGGCAGAATTCTCTACATGGTCCCCTAAGAATTTTGTTATTCAAGCTCTAATCTGAGTACTGTTGTGAAGGGACTTTGTAAATCAATGCATCTTAAAATGTGGAAGTTGTCTTGATGACACTCATGTGAGCCTTCCAAACCTGGAAGTTTCTTCATCCAGGAACAGAAGAGGAACTTAGAGAGACTTGAAGGATGTGAAGGACTTGACAAACCATTTCTGGGTGTGTGAGGGTCAAAAAGTAGTAGCCAGTAGACAGTCAACAAAAACAAGAAATGGACAAAGATTCAGTCCCACAGTCACAGGAATCAAGTTCAACCACTGACCAAACTTGAAAGAGCATCCCAAATGTCAGATGGGGATTGCAGACCCAGCCAATGTTGCTTTACCTCTGAGACCTACGTAGAGATTCCACCTGACCTACACCAGGAACTCTGACTGATTTAAACAGTGAGATAGCAGATACATGTTATTTTAAAGTCACTGAAAGTTTTCATCAGTTTATTGCAATGGAAATAGAAAACAAATACATTTCTGGTATTAAATAAAGATCATCTGTTTCTAAATTGTTTCCAGCTCTCAACCTTGCTAGATTGGTGATCTATCACGTAATGTAATGACTCTAACTTTTCAGCCTCTGGATACTTTTAAACTCCTAAAAATTACTGAGGATCTGAAGATGTTTTGCATATGTAGGTATATTTGCTGATTGGTTATAATATATGTAGAAGTTAAACTTGAAAATTTACTAAATATTTACTTCCAGTTAATTTTAAGTGGCTCCCATTATAGGCTATTAGAAATGCTTTATGAAAAATACTTATCATTTATCAAAGTAGTATAAATGTATTATGTTTCACCTTTTTGCATCTTTATATCCCTGGCTTAATAGAACATAGTTGCATTTCGTATCTTCTCCTGCATTCTATTTGTTGTAATGTCACATATCTCGTAGCCCCTGGAAAAATTAAACATAGGCTCATGAGAAAATAAAGGGTAAAAAAGATAAAAATTCTCTAAATATTATTTTGTAAATATTTTTTATACCATAGACTCTTCAGAAGCATCTCAGCAAGTCCCAGAGTCCCTGAACCATGCTTAAAAAACAGCGGATATTTAAACTTCAGTCTTCTTATCTGTAAAATAAAGATGGTGATTACATTAATATATATAGTCCATTTATAGCATTTGGCACATTTTCTGAAACATAGTAAGAGCTCAATAATTGTTGCTTATTGCTATTTTAATGCTTCTCAGTTTGTATCCAGCACTTCCTACTGAAGACAGATACATCTTGGCTCTGTGCCAAACTAGGTTTCATGGGAACCATCCCTCAACCATCTATAAGCCACAGCCTCTCATAAACCTTAATGGGTTTTCTAGAGAAGCATAAAGTCACAAAACAACAATAATTTTAAGTGTTCAGATATAGTGATTTGTGATACTTGTCTCAAGTTGATGATCCTTGCGATATCGGAAAGTTTATGCAGAAACCATACCATGCCATATCTGCTTTCCCTGCTCCCCTAGAACTTCCCCTTGGAGGACAATCAGACATAACCTTTGCTCCCCTCCAGAGAGAAAAGTCAGAGATCTCTTTCCCTCCGCTCCTTAAGGGAGAAGATAAATATGTGTGATACCTTATGATTCTTCTGGGAATTCAAATTCTCAAGAGAAACTGAAGAATGTTTTTATTCATCTGATTCTAAGATCAAAGCTCTTGGGGTTCATGGAAGAAATTTCAGCAAGTCCTTTGAATCTGTCTATATATGGGATTTAATCCATGAAGGCTGCCAGAGGGAGTAGTGTTCTATACTCATTTCAGAGGTATGCTTCTCATCTCTGTAGGGTTTATTCCAGGTCAAAGTATTTTCCTGAGAGAAAGTCCAGTGCTAGCAATTCTTATGTAGAAGGGATGCATTTGTGCTGGGTGGCAGTTTTCAGTACAGGTAGTTGAAAAAGGACAGGATGACAGCAGAAATGATCATAGGTAGGCCAGAGGAGGGACATCTCAGTAATCTTTCCTCCTGAATCAAAGTATTTATTGCAGGTAGTTGGAATAGACACCAATGACCCCTCTCCACAGAGAACTTTTTCTGCTGTCCTAAGAACAGGGTGACCCAAGGCTCCCTCTCAATACCACCTGCTCCCATGGGTCCTGATGGTGCTGGACAGAGCTAGCACCATTGTCTCCATAAGAAGGAGATCAGAGAATGAGAAGCTTGATTTCCAAGCATCATCTTTGAATAAGGTTCTCCAGTAACCAAATCAATGTAAAATATAATTACTTACCCTAAGTAAGGATATTAATGGTCAGGAAACCCTCTCTCAATGGAAAAGACAACTCTAGCAACAGCTGCAGTAAAACTTTTTGTATTTGAAACAGCATAAGAGGTAAGTCTACCATATAATATTTTTCAGAACTATCCCAGATTACCACTCTATCATGGTAATTATCACATTTGAAATCACTGTATTTTATATCAATATATATCATATTACAAAATAGGCTAGAACAAATTAGCAGCCAACGTTTCTCTTAAGAGTTAAGTATCACCAAGGAGATAGTTGCTGAAGGATTTTAATCTATCTTGAATTTTATTTTTTATGTTGCCAATTTCTTTATAACAAAATGGAAAGGATAATAAAGCTGAGATTTATTAATCAAGGAAAAAGAACTGGAGTGAAATGCTAAGTAACAAATGTTGCTACTGGGTGGCAACAGACTGAATTATCTTCAACAATATTGTCAACCTTTCCATTCAGAAATTAAATGTGTTTCATACCTTTAGTATTTTATCCGAATGTGTCTAAGTAAAATTTCATGATACAACGTTACTATCCCTCACGAAGCATGCTATAATCTTCAATGGTAGCAAAAATAATTTAAAGCACACATATATAGAACCTTCTTCCAAAGTAATATATTTTTATAAATTTTAATATGTTTGATTTTGTTTCTCTGTTTACTGAATCAAGATTCTCAAAGAAACACTGCCTATGAAACTTATCCCTTTTAGACTTACAGTTTGCAAAAGTTCATAATATTGTCATATATGTCTTCAAGCCTACCTGTACATTATTTTACCTCCATGTGAAGCAGTTTCTCCAAAACGCTATTCCTCCGAAATTCTCATTACAATCATCAATTCAAAGCAGGTGTAAGATATTGTTTGTTTTTTACAGCTAATGTAACAAATTTCCACAACTGTGGTTGCTTAAAACTATAGGAATTTGTGCTTTCACAGTTCTAGAGTCTGCAGGAAGTCTGAAATCTGGTAGGATCATGCTCCCTCTGGGAACTCCAAGGGAAAATGCATTTCTTATTTCTTTCAACTTCTGGCTCTGGTCCAGTCCTTGGTTTCTGGCTACATCTCTCTCTGCTCCATCCTCACATCACCTTGCCTCCAAGTCCCTTCCCCATTTGTTCAAAATTTCCTTGTGCCTTTATCTCTGGAGGACTCATGTGATTAGAATTAGGGCTTACTGATAAAATTGAGGGTTATCTCATCTCAGGATTCTTAAATTAATCACAGCTACAAAGACCCTCTTTCCAAATATTCACCAGGGTTGGGGATTAGGATGAGGACATATCTTTCTGGGTCACATTCAATCTACTATAGAAACATTTACATATGGCCATTTTATCTACAGATTTACATAATTTTATCATTATCTTTTTGCTTATTTGAATTTATCCTTTATGAATGCTGTTTTTAATTATTTTAAACTTTTACATAATCAAGTGTAATTGTATGTTTTAGAAAAAAGTATTAACCGTATCTTGGTCAATAGAGAAATATATATATTATTATAGGTTACATATAGTTATATATAGTGTACTATATATTTAATATACATGAATTAATAAATATACAACTAACTAAAATGCCATTCATCAAATTAATAACCACTTTCTCAACATCGATTTTATCTATAAATCCTATAGCAGGTGTTCCAAGAGACAAAGAAGTACAAGACACATTAGCTCTCATTATTTGGTAAAGAACCATCTCCATGCAAATAAATGGCATTTGATGTCAACGCCTCCTCTCTTTGATTTTTATCTTGAGGATTATTCATATGTTTATGGTGAGGATAGAATTCTCTAACTATTATTTTTGACCTTGCCTATACATGTGCAAGGTACTTGGCCTTATGAATCTCCTCTGCTGCCATAGAATAGGAAACCCCTACTTTTCAAGCCATCCCTAAAGTAGACTTTTAACAGGGTCTAGACAAGATCAAGTAGGCTATCTTCTTCCTCTTTGTAGTAACTTGTAGACATGCAAGAAAACCCTCCCAAGAAGAGATCTGGGATTTCACCACCCAAAGGGGTGACACAAGGCTAAGCGGAGTGTTTGTGAAAGATTCCAATGACTTTTCCACCTCAATATGGCCTGGCCGCAAATTTATATTGTGCCTCCTCATTTCCTCCAAAGGGATATTCAAAATTCTCAAAACTTTTTATTATACACTCTTACACATTAAAAATTAAGTAAATAGTAAGTGTAAACTAAAATGATAGCCACCATTTTAAGAGCTATAACTCATAACTCTGTAGGAATGCATCATCTGCTCTGTAGAATCTTACTATAAGCAGGACTTAATGAGATGAAATTATATTTAGGCAACATTTTTTAAGTGTTATGCCATTTATTGTTTTAAAATGTTGTTAAAGTAACTTATAATTCTTGAATGGGTGAAGATATCCTCAGTATTTTTTGAAGACATGGTCTTGCCCTGACACCCAGCTCAAATCCTGGCTTCAAACGATCCTATCAATTCAGTCTCCTGAATCCCTGGAATTACAGGCAGAAGCCACCACACATAGCCCAGGGTTCCCTTCTGTTTAATGTATAGTAAATAGTCAAATCATTCCAGTGTCATTCACCCATGAAATGGGTCTTCCTCTCAAGCTAGAAACTGGAATTGAGAAGAAAACAACGGATTAGATACAATACAAGAAATATGTGTCTCTTGTTCTTAATAATATAAATTGAAAGACATCTAGGTAGGACATCTTAAGAGTAATGTTAAAATAGTCCTTTTCAATGGGACCATATGGAACCAGGAAAGTAAAAAACACACAAAAAAAATGTCCACAAAACAGTGTCACACTCTTCAGCTTACAGGTGGGTAGTTCAGGGTTGCAGGTGGAATCAGAGATAATTTTATCCTGGTAACCAAGTAAGTGCACACATTACAAACCAGGTTGTACTAAAGCTTTGTGGATTATTAATTTACATTTAATATATTTTCGTCTTTCTTATTATCTAGTATCAAGCTGAGATAAGAATGAATCAAAGGAAGGTGATTTTAGATAGTCTTTCAGTAAAGCATTAAAAGGGAAAACCAGTAGGAAAGAAGCATCCATAAAACTGGAAAAACAACATGAAGAAGGCAGATTTAAGAGTATAGAAGCAGGATTGCTAAATTGACACCCTCTTCCATGGGGCGGCTCTTTATAGTGATAAGTTCTAATATATCTAGGATTTTTACTTGTTTAATTTATAGACGAATAGAGAGAGCCATGTATAAATACATATAGACATAGATAAATTGTTTCATTGATTTGACTGAGCTTTTCTAAGTCTCAGAATTCACCATTATAATCATGACATAAACAACATAAACCAACCAAATGGCACATATATAATTAAATCATTGATGTGTAATGTCCATTGCACATAATCTGAGATAATATATTACATAAATTGCAATATTTGGATTTAAGGGAATAATAGACATTGTTGAAGGTATGTTGCAGAGAAATATTTTGACATAGACAGTAGTTCATGATATAGACAAGAACGAGCTAAGCAACATTGTTCCATAGAACTTTTATAGTCATGATATATAGTAAATAGAATAATAGTAAAAAGGTATAACTGCTTGTACAATTACTAATGAAGATCACCTTTGGTTTTATGTTTAAAGGTGTTATCTCTTCAGTCTTTAGCTAGGTTTCTAATGTTTTTCTTTTTTATTTTATTTCACTTTTTTATTAAGTCATAAACACATAGATCATGTATACATTAATGCATTTATGGAGTCCAATATGCTGATTTTATATACAATTTGGAATGCTTATATCAAACTAGTTAATATAGCCTTCACCTCATTTATTTAATTATTAAGACATTTATACTCTATGCTAAATAGATTTGACATGTACCCTTGCAATATTCACCATAGGTGTGGTCCCACCATTTAACCTCCCTCCATCCAACCTCCCCCCTCAGCTCCCATTCCTCTCCTCTTCCCTCCTTCATACTGGGCTGTAATTGTGATTTATTGTTCATATGAAATTGTGAGTGATTATAAATTGGTTTCATAATAGTATTGAGTACATTGGATTTTTTTTTCTTCCTTTCTTTTTTTTTTTTTTTTGAGACAAAGTCCCACTTTGTCACCCTTGGTAGAATGATGTGGTGTCACAGCTCTCAGCAACCTCCAGCTCTTGGGCTTAGGCAATTCTCTTGCCTCAGCCTCCCAAATAGCTGGGACTACAGGCACCCACCACAATGCCCAGCTATTTTTTTGTTGCAGTTTGGCAGGGGCTGGATTTGAACCCACCACCCTCAGTATATGGGGCTGGAGCCCTACTCACTGAGCCACAGGCACCACCCAAAGATACGTTACTAAGTAGAATATGTTCTACCTCCATCCATGTAAACATAAAAGAGGTAAAGTCATCATCTTTTCTAAGGCTGAATAATATTCCACGGTATACATACACCACAATTTATTAATCCATTCATGGGTCAATGGACACTTGGGCTTCTTCCATGACTTGGCTATTGTCAATTGAGATGCAGTGAACAATCTGGTGCAAATATCTTTGTTGTAAAGTGATTTTTGGTCTTTTGGATATACTCCTAGTACAGGAGTTGCAGGATTGAACAGCAGTTCTACTTTTAGATCCCTGAGTATTCTCCAAACTTCCTTCCAAAAGGAACGTATTAGTTTGCATTCCCATCAGCAGTGTATAAGTGTTCCCGTTTTTTCCTCCACATCCACACCAACATCTGTAGTTTTGGGATATTGTTATGTAGGCTACTCTTACTGGAGTTAGACGATATCTCAAAGTTGTTTTGATTTTCATTTCTCTGATGATTAAAGATGATGAGCATTTTTTTCATGTGTCTGTAGGCCATGCGCCTATCTTCTTCAGAGAAGCTTCTGTTCAAGTCCCTTGCTCACAATGAAATTGGATCACTTGTTCTTTTCTTATTAATAAGTTTGAGTTCTCTGTGGATTCTGGTTATCAAACCTTTGTGAGAAACATACCTGAAAATATCCTCTCCCTTTCTGAGGGTTGTTTGCTTGCTTTACTTACTGTGTTCTTGGCTGTGCAGAAGCTTTTTAGTTTGATCAGATCCCAGTAATGGATTTTTGGTGTTGCTTCAATTGCCTGGGGGGGTCCTCCTCACAAAGTATTCTCCCAGGCCAATTACTTTGAATGTATCTCCTGCACTCTCTCCAAGAATCTTCATAGTTTCATATCTAAGTTTAAATCTTTTATCCAGTTAGAGTCAATTTTTGTTAATGGTGAAAGGTGTGGGTTCAGTTTCAGTCTTCTACAAGTCACCAGTGAGTTCACCCAGCACCATTTCTTAAATATAGAATCTTTCCCCCAATTTATACTTTTGATAGGCTTATCAAAGAACAAATGATGATAAGTGTCTGGGTTCATCTCTTGGTTCTATATTCTGTTCCATACATCTACCTCTCTATTTTTGTGCCAGTACCATGCTGTTTTGATCACTATAGATTTATAGTATAGTCTGAAGTCTGGTAGCATGATTCCTCCTGATTTGTTTTTATTTATGAGTAATCTCTTAGCTATTGCAGGTTTTTTCTGATTCCCATATAAAATGAAGTACTATTTTTTTGAGATTTTTAAAGTATGACAGCGGTGCTTTAATAGATATAGCATTAAATTTGTATAGTGCTTTGGGTAGTATGGACATTTTAACAATGTTGATTTTTCCCAGCCATGAACATGGTAGGTTTTTCTATTTGTTACCATCTTCAGCTATTTCTTTTCTCAGAGTTTCATAGTTCTCTTTATAGAGATCTTTCTCATCCTTTGTTAGGTAAATTGACAAGTATTTCACCTTCTTTGGCACTACTGTAAAAGGAATAGAGTCCCTGATAAACCTTTGCCTACTCTAACCAGAAATAGAAAAGTCAAATCCCTAATAACATCAATCTGAAATGACAAAGGTGAAATAACAATAGACACCTCAGAAATTGAAAAAAATCCTTAATGATACTACAAAAACTCTATTCTCAGAAATATGAAAATCCGAAGGAACTAGACCAATACTTGGAAGCATGCCACATTCCTAGACTTAGTCAGAAAGAATTGGAATTGTTGAACAGACTTATATCAAGTACTGAAATAGCATCAACTATACAAAATCTCCCAAAAAAGAAAAGTCTGGGAACAGATGGCTTCACATCAGAATTCTACCAAACCTTTAAAGAGGAACTAGTACCTATATTATTTAACATTTCCCAAAACATAGAGAAAGAAGGAATACTTCCCAACACATTCTATGAAGTGAATATCACCCTGATACCCAAACCAGGAAAATACCCAACAAGAAAAGAAAATTATAGACCAATATCTTTAATGAATATAGATGCCAAAATATTCAATAAGAACCTAGCAAACAGAATCCAGGAACACATCAGAAGAATTACACACAATGACCAAGTGGGTTTTGTCCCAGGGTCCCAAGGTTGGTTGACATAAATCTATAAATAGAATACATCACACAAACAAAATAGAAAACAAAGACCATATGATTCTCTCAATTAATGAAGAAAAGCTTTTGATAATATCCAGCATCCTTTTGTCAGTGATCAGAACACTTAAGAAAATTAGTATAGAAGGGACATTTCTTAAACCGATAGAGGCCATCTACAGCAAACCCAAGCCTATATCGTATTGAATGGAGTAAAATTGAAAACATTTCCACTCAGATCAGGAATCATGCAAGGTTGCCCATTGTCTCCACTGCTTTTTAACATTGTAATGGAAGTCTTAGCCATCATAATCTGGCAAGAGAAGGCACTCAAGGGTGTACAAATAGGATCAGAGGAGATCAAACTTTCACTCTTTGCAGGTGATATGATAACCAGGACTCAATTACAAAACTCTTAGAAGTGATCAAGGAATATAGTAGCGTCTCAGGATACAAAATCAATGCTCACAAATCAGTGAGTTTTTTATATACCAACAATAGTTAAGCTTAACAAACAGTCATAATGTTTTTCTAAGATTTTAAAACGTGATGTGAAAATCTCATATAAGGTTGGTACCACCTTATTTACACAATGACCTGCACTAAATCTAAAATGTTCAAGAGTCTAAATTAGAACAAAAATGACATAATAAAAACATGATGACTAATAAGTTATTAGGATTACAAATATGATACAATTATGATATGATTACAAATATGATAGGTAATTAAGTAATAAATAATATCAAGACTATTTCCTTCAAGGCTAATGTTAATTTAATGAAATAGATGTGACTCCCTAAAAGAAGTCAGTTAAGTTGCATTCTGTGTTCAGAAGTCATCTTAGGAATGCATGATACCCTGTAAGAATTTGTGTACCTTCTCAAATTCTATGCTCCTACTTTTAATTGAGAATAACAAAATAAGCTCCTCATGATAAAATGTAAATTATAATGATAAAAATATAAATTATTAAAAATCCAATAAAATCCAGATATTGGTTTATGAAAATCCTTCTTCATTAAAAGTAATTAGATCTTTAGAGAGAAATGGCTATTTTGCAGCTGAAGTGAAGAATGTACAACATGAGCATAAAATATATGATCACATCAGAGGAAGGAAGTGCTCAATAATGACAGGAACATGTTAAAGAACAGACGAGCAAGCTGGAGGGTCTACAAGCAGAAAAATTAAACATCAGAAATAAAATGATAATAATGAAGGATATAACTCATTGAATAAAAAAAGTCTGAGTCCATACTTATAGATGAATGGATAGATAGATGACAGATACACAGATAGAGCTTTTATTTATACCAAAATTGCAACTAATAAATGTAAAATCAGTGATAGAGTCAGAACAATCCATTCTCAATCACCATTACTAATTGAGTCAGGCAAGATAGTTGATGGATGCTAAAACCAGTGACTGACAGAAACTTTGAGGAACAAGTTCTCATAATCTTAATGAATGCTCCAGAATATAATTAGGGGAGAGAAACAATTATACAGTGGAAACAATTATACATGACGGGAAGTGCCATCTTCACCTAGTGATCCATCCTGGCTTCACCAGTAATGGGACAAATTACCATCACACACTTACTCAGAATGCACACAGGAGGATGCTATTTTTTCCTGTGGAAAGTGAATAATCTGAATAAGAACATGAGGAACATTATACATTCCAAGTTTGTGCAATATTCATAATTGCTGTATACTCTTCAAAATATCAATATCTGGAAAGGCATAAAGAGACTAGGTATTAATATTACAGATGCAAGGAGTAAAGATCTTAAATACAATGTGTGATCTTGGATGAGGCCCTGGATAGGTGGGAGTGGAGGGATAATACTGGATAGTGGAGAAAAGAAATAAGTCAATATCAAATTTCCTAATTTTAATAATTACACTGTGGTCAAATTACTGAATGATTTTATTTTCTGGTGAAAACTGAGGAATTAAGGAGTAAACAGGCATGATGTTTACCCTTAATTTGAAATAATTCAAAAAAAGGGTATATAAAAAGAAAGAGAATAAAACAAATAAGAAAAGAATGTAGACCTTTGCTAATCTGCATGAAGTGGATTCTGCAAACATAGGAGTTTGCAAAATTCTTGACACTTTTCTACAAGTTTGTTTCAGAAAACAGCAAGTCTTGGGAAGTCAGGGGTGGGGGTACTGCCTAATAAGAATATATGACCTTTCTCTGAGCTCTGTTTCAGATAAGTGACCCGAATTTTCATTGACTCTCCTGTTCGGACCTTCCTGAGACACTTCATCCCTCAACAGACTGTCCTTTGGGAATGGGAGGCAACCAGTCATGGGTCTCAGAATTCATCCTAGTGGGCTTCCAGCTAGGTGTGAAGATGGAGCTCCTCCTCCTCTGCATCTTCTCCCTCTTCTATGTCTTCAGCCTCCTGGCAAATGGTGTGATCTTGGGACTCATCCTTCTGGACCACAGACTGCACACCCCCATGTACTTCTTCCTCTCACACTTGGCCATACTCGACATGTCCTATGCTTCCAACAATGTCCCCAAGATGCTGGCGAATCTACTGAACCAGAAAAGGACCATCTCCTTTGTCCCATGCATAGTGCAGACATTCTTGTATTTGGCTTTTGCTGCTACGGAGTGCCTGATTTTGGTGGCCATGTCCTATGATCGGTATGTGGCCATCTGCTGCCCTCTCCAGTACACTATCATCATGAGCTGGAGAGTGTGTGCCATCTTGGCCGTCACTTCCTGGGCATGTGGGTTTATTGTGTCCCTAGTACATGTAATTCTCCTTCTAAGTTTGCCCTTCTGTGGGCCCCGGGCTGTGAACCACCTCTTCTGTGAAATCCTGTCTGTCCTCAAGCTGGCCTGTGCTGACACCTGGGTTAACCAAGTGGTCCTCTTTGCTGGCAGTGTTTTTGTCTTAGTTGTGCCCCTTTGCCTGATGCTTGTCTCCTACACGCACATCCTCTGGGCCATCCTCAAGATCCAGTCAAAGGAGGGCCGCAGAAAGGCCTTCTCCACTTGCTCCTCCCACCTCTGCGTGGTTGGGCTCTTCTTTGGCATAGCCATGGTGGTCTATATGGTGCCTGACTCAAAGCAACGAGAGGAACAGGAGAAAATGCTGTCTCTGTTTCACAGTCTCTTTAACCCAATGCTGAATCCCCTCATCTACAGCCTGAGGAATGCTCAGGTCAAGGATGCCTTCCTCAGAGCCCTGCAGAAGAAGAGGTGCATGTGAGGGTGTGTAGAATGTGGGCTGGGTAGGGCCTGCTTTAAAACATGTGCTTTGCTAAAGCAAAAACTCAAATTTTCCCATTAGAAGTCTGATATAAAAATTGTGATTGTGCTAATTCTAACTCTGAAAAGAGGACAAAATTCAAGTGAAAAAAAATAGTATATCATTATAATTATACTACTCTCCCCACTGAAAACACTATGGGGTACAAACCCAGTTTCTGGATTAAATTTCAGTGCTGAGAGACACACCTAGTTAGAGAGTGCAAGAGATGGAAAAGCAACCTTCCCTGATATTTGCATCATTTTCTTAGAATTTTATAGCAAATCTCTTATTTTGAAAGGAAATAAAACTAAACTCAAAGCAAGCAGAAAGAACAAAATAATACAGATTGGAACATAAATGAAATAGATGTGAGAAAAGTAATAAACTCAATGAAAGGAAACATTTAATAAAAAATCAACAAAATTGACAAAATTAGCTGGGTTTACAAATAATAAGATCAAGAACAAGAACGCCAATGATTAAAATTGGGCATTAAAGTGACATCATAACCAAATTTACAGATATAAAAAGGATCATAAAGCAATTCTGTGAGTAACTCTATGCAAACAATTAGAAACATAGCTAAAAGGAAAAATTTCAAGTAAGCCACAATCTACAAATGTCATTCAAAATGTAACAGATAAGCTGAATAGACTTGTAACTAAAAAAAAATTGAATTAGTAATTTTAAAACTTTTACAAAATAGAGCCATGGACTCACATGGCTATGAGAGTAAATTATACATAATTTTTAAAAGAACTAACATTATTTATTCACAAAAATAATTTTTAAAATATAAAAAAATGAAATATTTCCACCTTATTCAGTGAAGCTAGTATTACTCTGACACCTAAATGAAACAAAGCCTTTACAAGGAATGAAAAAGGTAGACCAATTTCCTTATGAATATAGATAAACATCCTCGACAAATAATAGAAAACCAAATCCAGCAAACACTAAAAGTGTTAAATACAACTGAGATTTATTCCAGAAATGCAAGCTTGTTTCAATGTTTAAAACTCAATCAATGCAAGATACCATGTTAATTAAATAAAGGGAGGGAAAAAAGCATAATCAACTCATTACACATAAAATTATTTGCCACTTTCAACATTCTTTCATGATACATACACATGTATACACACACACATACATTCTTAATAAATTAGAAATATAAGGGAACTTTTTCCATTGAATAAAGGGAAGATAAGAAAACTACAGCTAGAAATTACAATCGTTAAAGCCTGGATGTATTCCTCATAAGAGAAGAAACAAGATGAACGAAATTCTCTCTTGCTGACTCTATTCACCGTTGTACTAGATGTTCTTGCCAGAGCAATTAAGCGATAAAAAGAAATTAAAGGCATTCAGATTGGAAAGGCATAAGTAAAATTATATTGTCAGGTGACATAATCCCATATGTAGAAAATTCTAAGGAATTTGCTAAGAATTAAATTATGTAGAATGAATCAATTCAGCAAAGTTGCAGGATAAAAGTTCTATACTCAAACATCAGCTGAGTTGCAGGTGTGTGGTAGTCAAATAAAGCAACAAGCCAAAATAAAAGGGACCAGTCAAGGCTTTAGTCATTTGCTGTGACAGTACAGGCTGGAGATTGAGCCAGTGAGTTCCAGCTCCCACACTGCTCCATTTATCCCATGGAACCACACTGGGCAAAGATCAGGTGGATCAGTGCAGATGCTGGGATCACCTCTCTGCTGATGGAGCCCCCAAACCAAAAATGCTGTTGTTTGATGGATCTGAGAGTATAGGAGGGGAGGCAAGGAGAGAGGGAGAGAGGAAAAGGCTAGGAGTGAGAAAATACAGAATACTGAGTCACAGCGGAGAAAAAGTGTCTTCAAGTTGTGTCCTACTTCCCAGATGAGGATAGTCTCTACCAAAGGTCCCCAAGGTAAACAGGCCTCCCAGTGTAGGTGCATGAGCCAGGAACACACGGTCCATATTAAAGCAAGGCTGGCGGGGAGGGGGGGGGGTCTGACCCTTGACTGCAGCTCCCTTTCAGAGACGGAACTGTGCTGGCTGTGCACCAGGTCAGGGCAGCTTCTGCCTGAGTCACCTGTTTGTGATTGCCCATAGTCAGACTGAAAGGTCACATGGGATTTTGACCAGGAGTCAAAACCATTTCTCCATCATGAACCTGAATGGGTCAGATTTTCCAGATTGCACCAAGAACAATGACATTAATCTGAGGTCAGGGTGTACCTCAATCAGAAGACCAGGCCAGCCTGGAGGAGTGAACGTGGCTGTTAGTCCCAACTGCTGCCCCAGTCAACCTTTCTCTGACTACTTTAGACAGTCAGGAGGCTGTCTCTAGTTTCTGTGTGAATTTGGCCAATAAGTTGAAGCTGACATAAAGCCTTCTGGGCAGAGGCAGTGTCCTGATACACACATGAGAAGTACAATCCCAGTTTGCAAGGTTAGGGTCCCCAGAGCAGGAACCAGGTTAGCAGGGATCCAGATGTGGCCTCCCTTTGTACGGCCTTCTGCCCTAGGGCTCTTAGTCCAGTTCAGATACTTCAGTTCAGTCCTTAGTTTCAGAGCCTCTTCTTGAGGAAATTCTTAAACAGTCTTGCTTATTTATGACACCACCTTATCACAGAACACAGTGGCAGGACTTGGGTTCCCTGGGACATAGTAGCAGAACTCCTTGTGTGACCATTGGTATGTCTCACCTCAAAGCCTGGCTGGGGGTGGTGGGGAGAGCAAATGAGGACACACAAGAGCACAAAACATAGTGAAGAAACTGAGCTTCCTCCACTAACACTGACGGTGTAGAGCTTTGGAGAGGCAGGGGCTATGCCACATAGCAGGTTGAATTCAGTAATCAAACCTTGTGTTTAAAAAACATACTTACTGTTTTGAGGTGGGCATTTTGTCTAGAAAGGTTGTGTGTAAGAGAGATGAAAGAATTTTTATACAAAAGCATTTTATATAATTTAATCTGAGAAATACATTATGTTTAGATATTGGTCAGTAAAAATCCTAACATTTTAAAATCCAAAATGTGTTTACATAGTCTCCCAGCCCCTGGGGTCTAACGACTACTTCAACTTCCATTTATCTGTCACTTCAGAAAGGAATGGAGAGATCTGGAAGGCACTTGTAGGCTTTCCCATACGATCAAAGTGTCAATAGGGTGCAGAAGTTTGCACAAGTGAAGGAAGTGGGTAGACACTCCTCAAACACAGGGTGCAAAGGAGAAGCACCCTGTCAGGGAATTACCACCCTGAAATCACAGGTCACTTGCCTGAGGCATGTGGTCCAGGCGATGGAGGTCAGTCAGTGTTATCCTAAATGATCATTACTCACAGGGCACTGCTGGACAGGCCCTGGCAGGGCTGGATGAGCCCATGTGCCACCATTCAGAACTGTTCATTCACACGTAAGGCCTTCTGTGGTAGATAAAGCTGAGAGACTAGACCTTTCAAGGACCATGGTCCCGGTCAAGGACACAGTGAGTTTCTTTTACTGGCTAACTATGGAGCTAGTCTAGAGTAGGAATGCTTTGAACATACAACCACTTTAGGATAAAAGAACATATTTTATAATCTTATAACATATGAGGAGAAATCTGTTTAATGTTTACCGTGATGATTAACAATATTGCTGATTCTTGCTTTTATTGTGAAAGTATAAAAGTAACAAAGTGAACGAGAGCAGTTCTTTGTGGAGATATTCCCACTGCTCTACAGAATGGCTGGCTTTCTGTACACTGATGTAAAATTGTTGTTCTCTCATCTGCTCCTCCTTTAATTGACTTATTTTTAAGATATGAGCCATAACAAATAATATCTTGTGTACTGACTAAGAAAATATAAATCAAAGTAGGAGAAGCAGTTTCTCCTAAATTTAAACAGTTTCATAGAATGCTAAATTTTACTTTTATCAGAAAATGTAAGACAACCAGATCAGGTCTGAACAGTATTCAAAAGTATCATAGGATACATATAAAAAAAATTTCATAGACATTTATGTGGTTGGCCAATGTTAGATATTATCTGAGAACATTAAGTATTTTACCCCATAAGGCAGTGATCCCCAACCATTTTGGTACCAGGAACAAGTTTTATAGAAGACAATTTTTCCACGGACTCGGGTTTGGAGATGATTTGGAGATGATTCAAATGCATTACATTTCCCTCAGATCACGAGGCATTAGATTCTCATAAGGAGCACACATACCTAGATCCCTTCCATGGGCAGTTTACAGTATAGAATGTAATGTCACTGCTGATTGGACAGGAGGCAGAGCCCAGGCAGTGATGCCAGCTATGGGGAGGAGCTCTAAATGCAAATGGAGCTTGCACACTCACCACCACGCACCTCCTGCTGTGCGACCTGGCTTCTCACTGGGCAGGACCAGTACAGTACAGTCTCAGATCCACAAGCTGGGGACTGTGGCTATAAGTAATATGTAGAGGGAGAGGTACAGAAAATGTTCTAAAATTCCATGAGTATACTAAAACCATTGAACAGTGCAGGAAGAATGGGGACTGAAGACCCCATTCTTGGCAGAGGAGGGCACCCCCAGAAAAAGGGAAAATCAAAAAGTAAGCTGAAGGAATCAGAACAGAGAAGTCAGCTAGTTTACCTTTAAGTCAGGCATTGATAAATTTCTTAGCTGAACAATTTTTCAGCCTTTCCTGAAACTCTGGGGACACAGCTTACACCAAAACCCTGCTGAGTCTGTGAACACTCTGACGAAGTAGATAGTCATAAAAGAGGTTATGACAAGACCTAGAATAGATGCATCTCCTAGGTAGTTTCCTGCCTATTAAACTGAGAAAGCAGATACCATTGTGGAGATTAGCATTTGGCTAAAGAGACCAAGGGAATAGCTCAAGCCCTGAGATATGGGCAGGAAAGCTTAACACCCCTCATCGCAGAGGAAAATCCTCTGTGGTGGTGATGAGAGGAAAAAGCCTCTCTCCCATCGATTCCTCAGAGGAGATTAACACCAGTGGCGTTTTACTCCACAGGGAACTAGCAGAGCTTACCACCTCCTTAGGAATCTGTGTGTGTGACTCCAGACAGGAGGCTTCCCCCACACAAGGCTCAAGTTTCAGATGCTCCAGAACTGCTCAAATCCTTAAAGTTAATAATAATAACAATAGGAGTTGAAAGCTCACTCAGAGAAACTACTGGCATCTTTGTTCCCTCCCTCAGTTTACCACCTGGGCAAAGAGGTTTCAATAAAAGCTGTGTGGAACAAAGTCTCAGGGCCACTCACCAGAGCCCACGGACAGGTGGTGGTCCCCCGAGCTCCCACCTTTGCAAATTCTAATCTGTGTCTCATGTCTCTTTTTTTATCACCATTCCTAACTTTATATTTCTTCAGTCAGTCATGCCAGTTCTACAGATCTTCAAGGAACCTGTCCCTGGATTTGGTACCCAACACAGGGCTCGATACTTGGAGCCCACTGACAGAACAGTACACTGCAGATGGTTGGATTATAGGGTATGTAATTAACATCTCAATAAATCTATATTTTATGCTGTTGCCGTTGAGACCACTGGCAGTCAGCCTGTGATTTCTTCCACTTCCTAATTTCCTTACGGAGAATCATGTTTTATCCCAACTGTCACTCACCTGGCCCTTCTAATAGTCCTCTAAGCTCAAAACTCTTTCATCAAAATATTCTTGCTTTAAATAGACTAGTTTATATTTTATTGAAAATACTGATGTGAATTTTGCTATGGAAGTCCAAGCTGGAAACGGGAATTAGTCATCCAGCCTCCTTATATTGGAAAGTCACAGTGACCTCAGCTACAGAGGAAATGGACTGCTGATCAGGACTAGACCATGGGACCAGAGGAAAGACTGTTAATTTACTACACAAATTTCTTACATTTAGTGGCCACTGCAGGTCGAAATTAGGAACACTAAGTGACACTCACAAATGTATGTACAGGTGTCATCTTCCAACTCCACTGGTCAGCTTACAAAAAGAAAATGATTAGCTCAAAACCCCAGCCCCAGCTTCCAGTTCTAAAATGGCAATGGAGAATTAACCAGGCTCATCCTCAACACAGACACACAGAAAACCAAACACAAATATACAGCATTGTGATTTTCACCATCCTCAACCCTGAACTCGACTATGAAGATGGGACGGTTTTCGGAGCACCAGAAGAGAGGAAAACCCCTGTGCTTCCAAACAGCAATAAGTACCCCCAACCCTGAACCCCAAGCACCAAGCAGCACTAAGCAGCTTCTCCACCTTCCTGGGTTCTCTGGCAGATGATCTGTTTTGACCTGAACCCATGGGAAGCATCATCACTGTCGGAAGGGAGAAATACCCATGAAGACTGGCAGAGAAAGGCAATGTGTGGGAGAGGGGATCTACCATTCCCAGCCCTGGAAGGTCTGCCCTGTCACTCAGCCAAATAGATGCCAAGTCAGAGCAGCTGTACAACAGCGCTGTGCCTCAGCAAGTGTGTTCTCCTGGTCCCCTGGCCATAAAACATGATCCATCCTTTCCCCGGCGCTGGGATAATCTCTTTGGGATCTCCCTGATACAGGACAGAGAGTGGCCAAACTGTTGCTAAATCTGAGGCCCAACCGGGCCTTAATGTGCCACCTAGAGGTTAAAAGGAAGAAGTAACCTAGTAGTAAAGATTTACTAAGCAAAAATAATTAGTAAGAAATTAATTAAGGTTAGCCCTAATCCCGACCCTAGCAATTCCATTACTAGGTATCTACCCAGAAGAACAAAAATTATTTTACCACAAAGACTTTTGTTCCAGTATGTTTATTGCTGCTCAACTCATAATTTCCAAGTCGTGTAAGCAACCCAAGTGCCCATCAACCCATGAATGGATCAACAAACTGGCCTATGTATACCATGTCGCACTATTCAGCCATAAGAAAAGATGGAGAGGCTCCCGTACGGAGCCAGCCGCATACACCAAGGGTGGCAGGTTCGAACCTGGCCCAAGCCAGCTAAACGACAATAACAACTGCAAGAAAAAATAGCCAGGTGTTGTGGCATGCACCTGTAGTCCCAGTTACTTGGGAGCCTGAGGCAAGAAAATTGCTTAAGCCCAAGAGTTTGAGGTTGCTGTGAGCTGTGACACCACAGCACTCTACACGGCACTCTACCAAGGGTGACATAGTGAGACTCTGTCTCTAAATAAATAAAAGATGGAGACTTTACAACTTTTATGTTTACCTGGATGGAGTTGTAAGACATTCTGCTTAGTATCTCAAGAATGGACAAAAAATGTCCCATATACTCAATACTAACATGAAATCAATATATAAACAATTACATACTCCCACAAATGATAAAAACACAAATATAATCTAGCAAGGGGGAGGGGAGAGGAAGGAAAAGGGAGGAGAGAGGGTGATTGCTGGAGGAGGGAGGGCAACGGGCAAGATCTTGCCTAATGTTTACAAAGTGAAGGTGTGCAGCACGCCCCTGGGTGAAAGGCTCAGCTATAATTTGAACTTTATCTTGGAAATGAGAACAATGTAACCTTAAAATTTGTATCCTCATATTAATTTGAAATAAATAAAAAGAAAATAATTAATAAAAGCCAAGGCAAGGCAGACAGAAAAAACTGGAATAAAATTCCAGCTCTTCAATGCAAAGATACAGAAATACACCTACAAGACTCATAATTCTCTCTTTCTCATATCTTCCCACCACCTTCTTCCCTCTCTCTAATATAAAATAAACTTATCCTTTCATATCCTACCAAAAAAAATTTATACTCACGAGAAACAACAGCAAATATGGAACCATGACCAAAGGACAAAGCCACAATCCAGTGATCAACCCTAATGAGACAGTGACTTGTGAGCTCTCCGATCAACAACTCAAAATAGCAGTTTTAAGAAAACTCAGTGATCTCCTGGGCAACAGAGAAAAGAAAATCTGAAAATTATCAAAGAAATTTAACAGAGATTGACATAATAAAAAATCCAGAAGCCTTGGAACTGAGGAATATGTTTGCTGAACTGACATATAGAAACATCTACAGATAAACATCTCTTTCTTGGAGTAAAATCTTTTTCTCTTGTAAAAATAACTCTTATCTTTTGAGATGCAGCTTCTGGCTTGGTGCTGAACCTCGGTAGAAACTCTGTGCCCAAACATGGTCTCTAAGTGATCAAGTAGCCTGTAATGCCTGGAGGAGCTGAACCATCAGATTCATTAAAGCATAAATTTGACATGCATAGAAGTACTCCATCATCAAATGGAAGTAATAAATGTGATATTTTAGTTCACATTTTTTTTACATTCATTTCATGGTGGTCTGTTAAAATATTTGTTTACATAGATATTGTAAAGCAATTACTATTTTTAATTTTTTATAGATTTCTAGTCATTTTGGTCTATAAGCTCCAATTTGGTGTGGTTATTAGTGACATGACTGTACAATAGGTTATGGGGATGAGCTGAAGCCCAGACTTTAGTTCTATTTCACACCTGAAGTGCTTACAAAGGAAAAGGGAGATGAGCTCTCAGTGTCAAAGTCCATGAACCAGAGAATTTGTCACTTCCCAGCCACAACTTATTTTTAGTTCAGGAGTTTTCCTGAAGCCACATTGGGTAGAGGTCTGCTCAGACTGTCCACCAGGATTTTGCAGAAGCCATTAGAGGTTCTTTCCTGATTCCCTCAGATACTCCTTCCTGTAGGGTTTCTGGGATGCTTGATTTATTTTCAAGAACATCTGAACTAGTATCATGACACTTTATATTTTCTTAGAGGCAGGTAGGGATGATCCTAAAAATAGAAGGAAACTCAGATCTTCCACCTCCTGAAGATACTTTGTTGTTTTGCCATGAACATCCTGACATTCTGCCTACTATACCCCTTGACATATACCAGGTAAAAGCAACTTTTCCCTTCCAGAAGTTCCTCCTCACTCTTCCTCTTCTATTTTTTTCTTTCCTTGATAATCTTTGTTCTTTTGATCTTAGGAAATTAACTGTTGGTAGATTAGCAACATGGTTAAAAGCTTTAGGCCAATAATTTTGTCCAAAGTCTTCAATCTGGTTTTGTCTCATTCTTCTCTCTCAGAAACTTTTTTTTTAGATCACAATTATAAACATATGATTTATACAGTTTGCACTGACAGCCAGTTTCCACATGTAATACTACTTTGTTCATTTTTACATTAAATTCCTATGTAGCATTCTTTAAAATATTTTATATGACATGACCTTTTGATATGATATGATATGATAGTATATGACATGAATTCTTCAGCTGTCTTTATCTTGTGCCCTTCATAATTTTAAATAAAAACTATCATTGTTCTACAGTCTTAATTTGTGAAACAGAAATGTAATTCACATGTTTAAGATTGTTTGAGGTTTACATGAGCTTTCTGATGTATAACTAGTCAGGAGAGTCTGGGTATTTTGAGTAAAAAGCATCACATAATAGAAATTATGCTATTGGCAGTACACAAGTGTGATGCTAAAACTGGTAGGATACTTAATTCGGAATTTACCAGGCTATTTTGGCAGCACACAAATGAAAAAATAAAAATCTATTTTAGAAATTAAGGAGTCGTAAATGAGAAGAACACATAAAACTGAGAAAGTGTCAAAAGAAGACAAACATTCAGACAATGTTGTCACCACATCTATGTTTGGGAAAAAGGGAAAAAAACTTTCCAGCGAAATTTAATTCCTCTTTCCTTATCAAATTCTAATATGCTTCTCCATTCTTCTCCCCTGGATTTTCCTGTCTATGAAATTTATATCCCATGTCTAATTTTTACTCATCATTTTAGCATTTAATCATTGCTTTATATTAATATTTCTTCTCAACTAGGTAATGCATTAAGTCTTATATGTCCACTGGGATTATATGGTCTTTAATCGGAAGAACATAAGTTAAGCATTAATATAGGTATTCTTCTGGCAAATGGACTATTAAGAGTAGAAAACTTTTATGTATATTGAATTGAATGAGAGACTTACCTAAGGGCCAAATATTGCTAGAGATTGAATTAGGGAATATAAAGAAAAGTATAAATTATTTTAAAAGTATTATCTCATCTGGTTATCATTATAAAGTAATCTTAAAAAGATGATGTGCTACAGTTTCACACTTTTTTTATGGCCTGTGGTTCCTCTATCTCTACCATCAGATCGCTTAATGTGCTGGCTCTGCTTTTCACTAATAAAGTATATTTGAAGGAATTACTATCATTTGCATTTCTGAAATATTAACATGTCAGCTTTATGTAGATCAAAATGTGTTGGGATAAATGAAAACTAATTCCAATGGCTTCTATTTGCCACCCAACGGAGCAACACTTGATCATCAGTTTCAGAACTTCTAGACAGTGGAAACATATTGAAGAAATTGTCAAGATTAGAGTCATATAAATTGTAAGCTGTAATCTGAAGAAGACAGAGACATAAGTTATTCTCTCCTGAGATAAATGTCACATTCAAAGGAAGAGAAGTAGGAATCCTAGGGGATAATGATGACTAGTGAGAGTTTGGATGACTTTGCCCAAATGTAAGCTGGTATAAGTGTTGTTAGCACACTTAAGGTAGGCTAGGCTGAGCTATGATATTCAGTGGCTTAGGTAGATTACATGTATCTTCAATTTATATTTTTGATTTACTATGGGTTTATTGGGACACAACCCCTATGTAAATCGAGGAGCCTTCATATGTAATAGAACATAGTAACATACTAGAAACTTGGCTTCTCAAACCACACTAATGATGCACACAGGGAGGGGCTTCCACCACACAATGTCATGAGAAATGACCAATACTGCTAAAACATACTTTATATTCCTGACAGAGCCTCATTTCTCATAAAATCAATTTTTAAAAAAATTCTCAGTAATATTTCAACTACTAATTTTTTTTTATCATTGGGGATTTGTTGAGGGTACAAAGAATCATACAAAAGATTGCATTTGTTAGATAAGACCCTGTTATATTTGTGTCCTGCCCTCAAAAGGTGTGCCACATACTGTGACCCCCCCACCCCTCCCACCTTCACTCTCTCAGCTCTTCCCTTCCCCCACCCCCGACCGTGTACTAGGTCATTAATTGTCTTCATTTAACTACTAAATTTTTAATTAAAAATTTAAGTGTAAAAAGATCACATAGCTTTATATTAAACATAAATTTGTATGTGTCTTAGTTACACCAATGCAGCGTGTATCAGACTCATACTCCCACCATAAAAAACTATATAATCTGCACAAAATATAGAAACTTGTCTTATCAGACAAGAACTTTCTCATTCCAAGTCAAGTATGAGATCTTTAAGGGGACTGAAGCACATGAGGCAAATACCACATTTACCCAAGATTTTCCACGATGGAATCTGCCTGGATTTGGCACAAGAGTATGGGAACTGTGGTCTCAGAATATGGGATTAGTGTTCTTGGTGACCAGAGGAAGTGGTGATCAGAGTACAAGGATGCTAGTTTTATTGGGAATTAGGGGTTGATGAATCATAAGAGAGACAGCTATAGAGAAAGAGCCATGGAAATACGCATGAAAGTGCCATTTGGGTCTTTTTGTACCTCTTGAAAGTTTGTGAAGGTCAGTTAAGGAAAGGAGAGATCTAGTAGAGAGCAGCCTCTGGGAGACTAGGAGCAAACAGAAAATGGGAGGCTAACAAATTCCTGGGAGAATATTGGAGTTTACAGTCAGTCAGGGTTGGGAGATATTAGTAAACAACTTGGAAACTCAGGACTCTAGAAATTCAATGTCTTAGGAGATGCACAGTGCCCTAGAAGTTGGGGCTTAGACCAAAGAGTAAAGATTAAAATGAAAGATAATTACCATAACACAGGTTAAAACTAGGCCTTGAGAGGGTCAAGGTGATCTCCAAGAAATTTAATTGTTCTCCGGGTGAAAAAAGCAAAATTCTGGATATCTCTACATTATGTCGTCTATAATTTCAGCATATTTTCTAAAAAATATTACTTGACATTAAAAAAAACAGGAGAAACTGGTAATTAAGAAATACATGGATTGTTAGAAATGAATTCACAGATCATCCAGATATTGGGGTGAACAGGACATCAGCATATCTATGATTGACATGAAGACAGTAAAGGAAAAATAAATGCCAAAATGGGTTATTTGACAGATTTCTTTTGGGGGCAGCTCTAGAAAGCTCACTTTAATAGATATAGAGTCTAATTTTTTTAATTAAGTTTGAGGATCCAAACAACTATAGCATGTCTAGTGTTATTCTAAATGTACCTAAGGCAATTAAACTCTAAATCTGAGAGGATTAAAGAGACATAAAATGATGTAAGTTTCCTATACTTTACTCAAACTGTTATAAAGCTGACATCAATTGGCTGTGATAATGTCATATACAAGGCAGTATCTAGAGAAACTGCTAAGCTATAAAAAGCAACCAAAGGGGGAAAAAAGCTATGGTTATAAGGCAAGGATATTGAGAATGAAAATATTCTTATACAGCTGAACAGTGTGTGTTTTAAGCTAAGTGTTATTATAAACAAATCAAAGTGTTAAAAAATTTAAAAGTTTATATTAAAATGACATAATAATCTAAGGTTGATTTACTGTTGAAGAAAGACATTTTTTAAATAAATTGTATGTAGCTTAAGTGCAGAGAGTTTTTAAGGTCTGCAGCACCATACAGAATATTCCAGGCCTTCTCTTCACCTTTATTCACACTCACCACTCACTCCCTGACTTACTCAGAACAATTGCTGAAAGCTCCATTCATGGTAAGTGCAAGTGTACCATTTTTTATCTTTGAAACCATATTTTTATTGTAATTTTTCTATGTTTAGATCTATTCAGATACACCAATACTTATCATTGTGTTACGTTTGCCTAAAGGAGGCAAAACAGTAACATGCTGCAGTCTGTGGCCAATGACCTGCAGACTATACCATACAGCTGACGTGCATACTGGGCTGTGCACCCAGGTCTATGCAAATGCACCCTATGATGTTCTCATGATGGCAAATGTGCCTAATTACACATTTCTTATGATTTATCCATGTCATAGAGTGGTGCATGACTCTTTGTTAACATTTTGAAGATGCTTTTTATCAAGTGAACAAAATTTCCCTCTATTCCTAAACTTCAGAGAGCTTTTATTATGGATAGTTATTAAGCTTTGTCAAATGCTTTTATGCTTCAATTCATATGATCATGTAATTTTTGTTCTTTTCCTTCTTACTATGGTGGATTATTTTGATTGAGTTCGGATATTTATCCAGCCTTGGATTTCTGGAATAAACCCCCATGGTCATGGTGGAGAATTACTTTTACATACTGTGGAAGTCTATTTTTGAATATTAAGTAAGGATTTTTGCTTCTATATCCATGAGGGATATTGGTCTTTGTTTTCTTCTTTTTATAATGTTTTATTTTTCTAGTTCTGGCATCAGAATAATAATAGCTTCATAAAATTAATTAGAAAATTATCTCTCTTCTTCTATTTTCTAGGAAAGATTAATTGGTGTTAATTTTTCTTAATGTGGTAAAATTCTCCAGTGAAATAATGTAAGCCTGAAGATTACTTTTCATAATATTTTAAATTATGAATTCAATTTATTTAATATTCATAGGGTTATTCATATTAGGTGAGTTAAGCTAGCTTGAGTGTTCTTAGGAAGTGGTCCATCCTTTCTAAATTGTCAAATTTGTATGTATAGACTTGTTTGTGGTATCCTTTTATTACCAAGGGCTAATAAAAGCATGTTATGTGCAGCAAGGTCTGTAGTGATATCCTTTGTTTAATTATGATATCTTAAATTTGTGTCTACTCTTTGTAAGTTTTGCTAGAGGTCAGTACATGTCATTGATCTTTTAAAAGAACCAGCTCTTTGTTTCATTGGTTTCATTACTGCTTTTCTGTTTTAAATTTTAGTGATCTTGGTTTTTTTCTTAATAAATCACCACCCTCTGCTTGCTAGTGGATCCTGTCCTATAAGAAAGACTAAAAGTAATTGTTCAATATGAAACAACAGGACATTAATGAATAATAGGAAATAATGTGAAAGTATACAACTCATTGGTAACAGGACATAAATACAGAATATTCCAGGATTGCAGTTGCCATGCAAAAACCTCTTATATCTTACATAGAAGACTAAAAGATACACACGTCAAAAACAACAATTTTTGATAGATAGATAGTATAAAAAGATATGGCTAGAACTGATAAAAAGATAAAAAGTGGGGGAATGGAGTTAAAGGGTAGAATTTCTATTAGATTCCTCTTTGATTGTTGGTTGGTTGGTTGTTAAGCAGACTTCCATGTGTTTCAACTAATTGGTTACAAAGTGTTTTCTGTAAGTTTCATGGTAAACATAAATAAAAAAACATACAAAAGATACATAAAAAATAAAAAGAAAGAAATTATGGGTGGCACCTATAGCTCAGTGAGTAGGGCATTGGTCACATGCACTGAGGCTGGCGGGTTTGAATCTGGCCCAGGCCAGCTAAAACAACAATGACAATTTCAACAAAAATATAGCCCAGTATTGTGGTGGGCACCTGTAGTCCCAGCTACTTGGGAGGCTAAGGCAAGAGAATTGCTTAAACCCAAGAGTTTGAGGTTGCTGTGAGTTGTGACACCATGGCACTCTATCCGGGGTGACAGCTTGAGACTCTGTCTCCCCAAAAATAAATAAATAGAAATTAAAACATGTTACCAGGGAAAATAACTTTTAACAAGGGAAAATAGGAAGGAAGAAAGGAAGAAAGCAAGAAAAAAATAGTGGACCACAAACAACCAGAAATCAAATAACAACATGGAAATACTAAGTCTTTACCTATCAATAATACTATTAAATGTAAGCAGACTAAAATATCCAATCAAAAGACACAGAGTGGCTGAATGGATAAAAAACAAGAGGCAACTATATGCTTCCTGCAAGAAACACACTTCACCTATAAAGATACACATAGACTGAAAATAAAGAGATAGAAAAAGTTATTCCATGCAAGCAGAAACAGTAAAAGAACAAGAGTAGTTATACTTCTATTAGATAAAATAAAATTCAAGTCAAAAACTATAAAGTTATCATATAATGATAATGAGGACAATTCAGCAAGAGGATAAAACAATTCTTAACATATATGCATACAATTGGAACATCCAGATTTATAAAGAAAATATTATCAAAAAGTAATGACAGATAGACCTGAAAACAATAATATTTCAACATGCCACTTTTAGCATTGGACAGATTATCCATATGGAAAATAAACAATGAAACATTCTACTTAATCTACACCATAAGTCAAATAGACCTAAAATATATTTATAGAAGATTTTATCCAAAAGCTGTAGAATTCACATTCTTCTTATGCTAGGAACATTCTCAAGAATAGGTGATAGGTTAGGCCACAAAGTAAGTCTCAAAAACTTGAAATCATATCAAGTAATTTCTCTGACCAAAATGGAATAAAACTCAAAGACAACAACAAGAGAAACATTGGAGAGTGTACAGACATATGAAAATTAAATAATATGCTCCTGAATCAGCAATGCATCAGTGAAGAAAAAAATTATTTAAATTTCAAAAGACAAATGAAAATGAAAACACAATATACCAAAACCTATGGGATACAGAAAAGTTTATAGCAATAAGTGCCTACATCAAAAAAGTAGAAAAGCTTCAAACAAACAACGTGATGCATCTCAAAGAACTAAAAATACAGGAGCAAATGAAAACCAAAATTAGTAGAAGAAAAGGAATAATAAATAAATGAGCAGAAATAAATGAAATAAAAATCAGAAGTTAAATGAAACAAAAAGTTGATTTTGTGAAAAGATGAACAAAATTAAAACCCCTTTAACCAGACTAAGAAAAAAAGGAGACAAGACTCAAATCCAAATAAATAAAATCAGAGATAAAAAAAGGAGACACTGCAACTGACACTGCAGGAATCCAAAGGATCGTTAGAGATGACTATAACAGAAGATACGACAATAAAATGGAAAACAAAAAAGAAATGGCTAAATTCCTAGATACATACAACCAACCAAGATTGAATCTGAAAAATATCCAAAATGTGAAGAAATTGATAACAACTTATGAGACAGAGCGGTAACAAAAATTCTCCCATCTAAGAAAGGCCCAGAACCTGACAGCTTCACAGCTGAATTCTACCAAATATTCAAAGAGGAAATAATATCAATCCTACTTTAACTATTCCAAAAAATCTAGGATGAGGAAATACTCTTCAGCTCATTCTATGAGTCCTCTATCGCCCTGATTAACAAAACCAGACAAAGGCACAACAACAACAAAGAAAAACTTTGATAGGCCAATATCTCTGATGAATAGAGATGCAAAAATCCTCAGTGAAATACCAGCAAATCAAACTTAACAGCACATTAAAAAGATTATTCATCATGATTAAGTGGGATTCATCCCAGGGATGCAAGGATGGTTCAATATATGCAAATTAGTTAATGGGATTCAACAGAATGAATGACAAAAACCACACAATCATTTCAATTGATTCTGAAAAAGTATTTGTTAAAATTCAACACCCCTTCATGATAAAAACTTTCAAAAATTGTTTATAGAAGGAAATTACCTCAACATGATAAAATCCACTCAAGTCAGACCCACAGCTAGTATCACACCGAATGGGGTAAAACTGAAAGCCTTTTCTCTAAGATCTAAAACAAGGATTCCCACTTTCAACACTGTTATTCACCACACTGCTGGAATTTCTAAATAGAGCAATCAGACAAGAGAAAGAAATAAAGGACATCCAAATTGGAAAGACAGAAATCAAATTATCCTTATTGTCAGATGATATGATGTTATATGTAGAGAAACATAAAGATTCGACACACACACACAAACTATTAGAACTGCTAAATTCATTAATGTTGCAGGATGCCAAATCAACATACAAATATCAGTAGCATTTCTTTACACCAATAGTAAACAAACTGGAAAATAAAACAAGAGAATAACATCATTTTACACAAATTAAAAAATTTTTTAAAACCTAGATATAAACTCAATCAAATAAGTGAAGCATCTCTATAATGAAAACTATAAAACATTTTAGAAAGAACTAAATGAGGACACAAAAAAATGGAAAGATATTTTATGCTTATATATTGGATTTTATGCTTATATCATACCAACCAAAGCAATCTACAGATTCAATGCAAACTCCATCGAAATACCAATTATAGTCTTCACAGAAATAGGAAAAATAATCCCAAAATTTGTATGGAACCGTAAAAGATCCAGAATAGCCCAAATTATAGTGAACAAAAACAACAAAACTAGAGGAATCACATTGCCTAACTTCAAATTATACTATAGAGCTGTAATAATCAAAACACTGGCAGAAAACAGACACATAGATAAATGCAACAGAATAGAGAATCCAGAAATAAATACACAGATCTGTAGTGAACTTATTTTTCAATAAAGGTGCCAAGAATGTACAGCAGGGTAAGGACAATCTCTTCAATAAGTGGTGCTGTGTAAATTGGATATCCATATACTGAAGAATGAAAACAGAACCCTATCTTTCACCATATACAAAAATCAAATCAAATCAAATTCTTAAATCTAAGACCTGAAACTATGAAACTACTAAAAGAAAACATTGGGGGAAATGCCTCAGGACATCGGTCTGGACAATGATTTCTTGAGCAACACTGCCAAAGCACAGGCAACCGGAGAAAAATTGGACGAATGAGATCACATCAAGCTAACGAGCTTCTGCACAGCAAAGGAAACAATCAAAAAAGGGAATGGGAGAAAATATTTACAAACTATCTGCTTGATGAGGTATTAATAACTAGAACACAAAAGCATTTCCAGCAACTCAATAGGAAAAAAAAATCAAAGATCTGAATAAACATTTCTTGAAAGAAGACAAATGGCAAATAGGTATATGAAAAAATACTTAATATCATTAGTCATCAGAGAAATGTAAATCAAAACTACAGAGACTTATCTCACCCCAATTAAAGTGGCTTTTATCCAAAAGATTGGCAATAACAAATATTGGCAAGGATGTGCAGAAAAGAGAATCCTTGCACACTGTTGGTAGGAAAGTAAATTAATGCAACCACTATGGAGAACAGTTATCATTCACAAGATCATTAAAAACTAAAAATAGACCTACTATATGAGTCAGCAATCCCACTGCTTAGTATATATCCAAAGAAGGGGAATTCAGCATACTGAAAATATCTCTGCACTCCCACGTTTATTGCAGCATTAGTCATGATAGCCAAGATTTGGAATCAACCTAACTGGCCATCAGCAGATGAATAGATAAGAAATGGTGGTACATGCACACAATGGAATACTATACAGCCACAAAAAAGAATGAACCCTGCCATTTGCAACAACATAGATGGAACTGGAGACCATTATGTTAAATGAGACAAGCACAGAAAGACAAATCTCACATATTTTCACTCATGTGCAGGAGATAATATAAAAAACAACTGACCTCATGGAAACAGAGTATTAAAACAGTTACTAGAGGCTGAGAAGGGTAGCAGTGAGAGGGGATACAGTGAGGATACTCTGATTTGATTAATTCACATTGTATGCCTGTATCAAAACATTACATGTACCCTATAAAGATATATAACTATTATATCCCTATAATAAATAAAAATAAAAATAATTAAGAACCAAAAAATAAAATGCTCTAATAATTAAGACCTTGGAATTCAAGTTTATGCTTCTACTAGTTTCAGGGTAGCTGGGAAATCAGATTACACTAAAAGTGAAAAGTTCATATATTTGGGTAGCTGTAACACTCATATGGTCCTAGGGTGTGACTTCACATGGGTGTAGCCTATTAATTATGGAGGGCTTTCCTGTGCTTGCCTTAACCTCTATCTCACAATCTCTATGTCTGTGCAGACACAAGCTCACTCCTGTACCTGCTGGAAGAATAGCAATGTTTGGGTTCTTCATGTCTCTATAGAAATCCAAGTGGTGCGACTGAGACCTATTTTCTCATGCACTACAGGAAGTTCTCATGACAATTGGGAGGGTGCCCTGTGGAGGTGATGAATGAATAAAGCCTTCCCTTCTCAAAGACAACATGAAGAGCCAAGATCCTTGCTTGGCAGTCCTCAGACAAGCAGCAAGGCTTCCACTGCCCTCAGCACATCCAGCTGCCCTGCAGGAATGTTTCCCTTTCCAGCAGGAAGATTTTTCAGGTCCTCACGCAACAGCCATCTCTAGAACCTCAGGTTTCCTAATTGCCTTTGGGAGCTCTGGTCAAAGAGGATCAAACATCATTTCCACTGCTTGGGAGCTTTGACTTTCACATTTACTACCATGCAAAAGTACGTTTTTATTCTTTTGATGCTCAAATTCTGCTCGCCAATAGTTTAGATAATATCATGATATTTGTAAAAAATATTATTGGTCATAAATAGGGTAGAATCAATATATTAATATAATTCATATGTTAATGGCTATTTTTGACTGACAGTTATTTTTTAAGATGAAGAGATATGTGTGTGAAAATGACTTGGTGTAAACATTTAATATTCCCAAGAAAAGCCAACCCTTTCTTTTAAGAAAACAGGCATAGAGTGTCACATATAAAGGTAAGTCAAATAAATAAGTGTGCAAATGATTGTGTACTAATCACTCATCTCTTGTGAGGCCACACAGGGTTAGAGCAATGAGCAGGAGCTCAGAGTTTTGATCACTAAAGATCAATATCATGCTGGTGCTCACATTTTGTTGAGGAAATCAAAGATGATTTAGTTCAATCTCCCAGAGAATTCAGAGATCCTATCTGTAGCTCTTCTCATAGACCAACTAGCTGTTGCCAGTCATCTGCAGAGGCAGTGCTCACAACTGTGAATTCTAGAGTGTTTACCAATATTAAGCCAAATTCCAACAAAAGTTATTGACCTGTTTTCATGGTTAGGTGATGACACTGCAAATCTACTCTGTCATTCACATAAATGCTCATCTAGATATGAATTGTTAAAAACTAAGTGACAAATGTAAGATTTTAGGCTGAAATAAGTCTTTTACACTTGAATAAGAGAAGATTTTTGTAAAATATTTGTTGTACACTAACAGTGCAGAAGTGAAAAATGTGTTTAGATAGCCAGTAAGAGGTGAATGGGTGGTGGTGGTTTTGGCTGATGGTCTAGCTAACCTAGTCCACCCTGCCCTAAATAAATTATTCTAACTTAAGGTTACACTTAATGCAGTTTTAAGACTTTGGCAGCTGTTTCAGCTAGCATTCATTTTTTCTGAAAAAATAACAGATAAGAAGTCTGCATAACGTAAGAAATTAAAAGCAGAATTTAAGGAATATTGGATAGTTTACCAAATCAAACAAAAATCATGTATTAGAGTAACATGCAGTAGCTTATTTATTTTGAACTTTTGGCCTCTGTTAAAAATCTTAATACCAAAAATGCAAAACATATGTGTGCGTGTGTATATATATATATATATATATATATTTATAAATTTCATTTTAGAGTTACCAAATAAGGCCTTTAAACATTCATTTAAAGACACAAAAGTGCATTGCAGCTGTCTCTGAATGCTTTTCTGCCCCCATAAAAAGGATATTTATTTTAAAGAAGTTAAAATAAATCAGTTTTTAAATGCTTTTTTTAAACTGTGAACATAAACTCGTTTTCCTCCATCATAGCGATATGGGAGACAATGTAACAACCATCACTGAATTCCTGCTCCTGGGGTTTCCACTTGGCCCAAGGATTCAGGTATTTCTCTTTGGGCTCTTCTCCCTGTTCTATGTCCTCACCCTGCTGGGGAATGGGGTCATCCTGGGGCTCATCTCCCTGGACTCCAGACTGCACACCCCCATGTACTTCTTCCTCTCACACCTGGCTGTCGTCGACATCGCCTATGCCTGCAACACGGTGCCCCAGATGCTGGTGAACCTCCTGGATCCAGCCAAGCCCATCTCCTTTGCTGGCTGCATGATGCAGACCTTTCTCTACCTGACATTTGCTATCACAGAATGTCTTCTCCTGGTGGTGATGTCCTATGACCGGTATGTGGCCATTTGCCGCCCTCTACGTTACACTGTCGTCATGAGCTGGAGATTCTGCATCTCCCTAGCAGTGACTTCCTGGGCCATTGGAGTCTTTCTAGCCTTGATTCATCTAGTGTTGCTTCTACCTTTACCCCTTTGTAAGCCCCAGAAGATCAACCACTTTTTCTGTGAAATCATGGCTGTACTCAAACTTGCCTGTGCAGATACTTTCATCAATGAAAACATGGTTTTGGCTGGAGCAATTTCTGTGCTGGTGGGACCCTTGTCCTCTATTATAGTTTCATATATGTGCATCTTCTGTGCCATCCTTAGGATCCAGCCAGGGGAAGGTCAAAGAAAAGCCTTCTCCACCTGCTCCTCCCACCTCTGTGTGGTTGGACTCTTTTACGGCACAGCCATGATCATGTATGTTGGGCCCAAGTATGGAAACCCCAAGGAACAGAAGAAATATCTCCTGCTGTTTCATAGCCTTTTCAATCCCATGCTCAACCCCCTGATCTACAGTCTTAGGAACTCAGAAGTGAGGAATTCTTTGAAGCGGGTGTTGGGAATAGAAAGAGCTTTATGAAAAGATTATGGCATCACATTTCACAGTGAACTAGGAAGTTACAATTTCAAGAGGTTCCTAACCCAACTCTGCATGAGAATTGCCTGTGACACTTATTTAAAATAAAGTTATCTCCTACCCTACCATTAGATGACTGATTCAGTAGACATAAGATAAATTTTAAACATATATGTCTTCAAATATTACCAATAGCAAGTGATGTCATAGCTAGTCCACATCAGAACAATGCCCTTTATAATATCCCCATTAAGCTGTGATCCAGTCCCCTATCTCTCCTAATCTTTCCTCAAAACACTAATCCCTCCAGAAAACTTTATAAATAAGTTCTGTAGTCAAGTAACTTTGAGAATTACTGCACATTAGATACTTCCCTTTAGGGCTCACAATTCCTATGAGCATAGTGAATGCTATAAAAATTCATTTTATAGGCGGTTGTGGGGGCTCATGCCTGTAATACTAGCAACTCTAGGAGGCTGAGGCAGAAGGATCTCTTGAGCTCAAAAGTTCAAGACCAGCCTCTACTAAAAATAGAAAAATGAGCCAGGCATTGTGGCAGGTGCCTGTAGTCCCAGCTACTTAGGAGAATAAGGCAGAAGGATTGCTTGAGCCCAAGAGTCTGAGGCTGCTGTGAGCTAGGCTGATGTGATGCCACAGCACTACCCAAAGTGACAGAGTGAGACTCTCTTTCTCAAAAAAAAAAAAAAAAAGTATAAAGAAGAATTATATTCCAGTTTTAGTCCTTTTTTTCTAAACTTATTTTATCATATAAAATTACTTCTATAACACATATTAACAGTTTCCTGGAAGAGGAGAGCATGATCTTTTTTGAATCATTGTTCAACCACCTTCTTGCAACCACCTGCTGAAGCAGAATGAATTTTTCCCTACAAAGTGAGCCTCTAAAGAGGATGTAAATCTGAGAACAGTACCCTAGATTGGCCTGTGAGATCTGTGATCCGTTTGGGCAAAGAGACTGAGCATCACTAATTATCAATGGTGAGTTATCTGGAGATTATGAATCCAACTCTCTCCTTCCTCAAAGATCAACATTCCTAAAAAAAGCCTCAGAAGATGACCTTGTTCAACTTGACAGTCTTATAAATTGGAGATAAAAATATATATAATTGTGTATACATTTTCCTCTGTTTGCTACTGCATGAAATCAATCTAGTTTTTATGTCTCAGACTTTTAAAGATAAAGCCAAATTTCTCATAGAAATCCAGAACAATTTGAAAACCCACCACCTACACAGTTAAAAGCTGTGTGAGTTTGCTATATCAGAAAACATGTAACTTTGAAATGGTACATTTTCCTAAGTTTAAAATAGTTCATATAAACATTTGTACAATATGTAATTTATTACTATCTTAATTCAAAGAATTTACTTTTATATCATGAAGTAACTTTTTATAACTGATGGTGAAAAGATGTCATAAGATAATTGTTTTTTACAATCATTGCTTTACTTTGCTACCAAATTTTTCTCTTGTATGCCAGTTTTCTGATTTCTACAGTTTCTGAAGTTCACCTGGCACATCAAAAGAAAAGGAAAGGTTTTGATTGTTGTGGATGGCCTGATGCACAAGGTTTTTGTGTGATTAGAAGCCATTTTTGGTGTTTCTTTTCACAGTGGATGTGCAGAGCTGGAGCACAGATGAACATGATCTCAAAACTCAGTAACTAGCAGATTTTCCCCCGAGTTTATGCCATAACCCTAGCAAGTCAAGGATCACACTGTAAGGAAATAATTTGTTTGTAAATTATATAATTAATATAATATTTCCCAGATAACACTTTGACCACCTCATGTCGTGTTTCTTTTCACAGTGGATGTGCAGAGCTGGAGCACAGATGTGCATGATCTCAAAACTCAGTAACTAGCAGATTTTCCCCCGAGTTTATGCCATAACCCTAGCAAGTCAAGGATCACACTGTAAGGAAATAATTTGTTTGTAAATTATATAATTAATATAATATTTCCCAGATAACACTTTGACCACCTCATGTCCAGGAAAATAGCACAGCAAAATGCAAATAATTATAACAATATCTTAAGTGGCAAATCTTCTCATCCTACAAAAGGCAGAAAGCTTCTGAAAGAGGATCCTCTTCTCCCTTCCCAAGAGGGACTGAACTCAGAATTTCCCCCGTGCAGAATAGAGGTTAGAAAACACTTCCAACAGATGAACTGAGGAGGCTGGTTTTTGCCCTAGAAGACCCTCCCTTCAGGCAAGTTCTAATAAGCTCCACTGGGACAACTTGGCCTCTCTTTGGACTGCCCAATCCGCTCCATGCCTCCCTAACCAGCTACCCACAGCATCCCTGCACCTTGGAGTGTCACCTGGATTCAGCTGATTTGTCGGGGTCCTTTTTTTCCACCTCTGCTGCAACCTAAGGGACCCAGATTACATCAGGGAGAAGCTGAGCTGCAGAGAGGTTAACTCCAAGAGTTTATTCATTGTCACATGGGTCCTGCTTCCTGGAAAGATCACCTGAACCATGTGGAGTTTAGGGAACAATGGCAGTGCTAGGATTCATGAAATTCAAATAATGCTAAGTATTCAGGGGCTGTAATGAGAGGTGTTGTCTCTGAAGTGTGCTTTGTGGCTGTCTGTGTGTCCTAATTGTGCATCCTACTGGGGATGAGAACAGAAATAGAAAAGACAATAGCTTTGTCTCTTCTTCCCAGCAGGGGTGGGCACGAGGGAGCGAGAGGTTTCACCACCCAGCCCCTCCAGTGAGCCCTCAGGAGCTCCCAACTAGATTGAACCCATCAGAGACTAACCTCTTTTCTGAGGTCTCTGTTGCATTTTCATCACTAACAGAGGTGAGAGTTCTGCAGCTCCCAAGGAAACTCCCAGGAATCAGGACCCCTGTCCCAACCTTCGGGTGCTTCCCTTAAGAGGTCCTTGAGTCCAAATGTGGGTGCCGCCAGGTAGCCTTATTTTACGTTACCATAAATTCCTCTTAGGTGTGTAGCCACCCAGTCTTTACTGATCTCTCACTCCTGTACTGCAAGCACTGGTAAGGAAATCCACTCCTCTCTTCTCCAAATATGTGGGGATCATTCTCATTCTGCTATAGGAAGAGTTGGGGGCGGGGAGGGGGGAGTTAATGCTAATGTCTTTGATCATATTGTTCACAAATAATGGAAGTATATACAGAATTACGCTATTTGTGTTTTATATCACATGAAAGCAACTAACCTATGAATGTTGATGTTAGATGAAAGAATAAACAAGACGTTCCCCCAAAATCACTCTGTTGACTTATCCTGTTATAATCAAGGCTAAAAAATCCACTTTTGGAAGATAATGGCCAATAAAGTGAATGATCTTCAGGGACTACTGAGAATCATGAAGAGGCAGCGCTTGTCAGGCGCATAGGGTCATAGGCTCTCTAAGAAGCTGTTAAAGATGGATAATCAAGAATCCTAGTGACCGAGTACTCACTGTGGACCAAGGATGCGCTCACTGTGTAAATCGTTACCTCAATTAATTTCACAACAACCCCATAAAATAGGCACTATTATTTTTCTCCTTTTGCATAAGAGGAAACTGAGGCTTAGAGAGGTAAAGAAATAACTCAAGGTCATACAATTAATAAATGTGGGTGCAGCCTGCCAATCAGCCCATGCTCCTAATTGCTACTTTGTGGTGCCCTTCACTGCTCTCCGTGCCAGAAAAACTGGTTCACAGCAGAATGTGGAGAGCTCATGAATGTTTTGTTCCCTGATATTTAATCAAGTCAGTATCCAGTCAGGCAATACATATTGATTGAACGCCTACCATGTTCTAGGAACAAAGTATGGTCAAATGTATCATTTTTTTTCTTTTTATACTTATGGCAAAAATTCTAAGGATAGCATTTTTTATTATTTACTAGATCAGAAATATTTCCTCAATCTAAGGGTAGATGTTAAACACAATTCCTGAGAAAATTAATTTTGAAGTAAAATCAGATAGTTCTTCTTGGCTAGTAAGTAGTCAAGAGGGAATGTTTCAATGTCCCAGATAGGTGAGTGGCAAATATTACTACTATTATAAATTGTAGGATTGTATTTTCCACGGTTGCTTAGACAGAGACCCTGAATACAAACCTCCTGTTTAATCAAATTCCTCTAGGAAACCACTCAAACGTTGGAACTGTTGACAAATCTCTAGAAATATTGTGGAGATGTATATTGAGGAGGTAGGAAAGAGAGAGTTTGAGAACGGGAAATTGTTGGAGAGAATGGAAATTGGGAATGCTTAGAGGATATCAGAAAAGAGGTCCCGAGAAGGACAGATGTGTCAGGATAGAGATGGTGGTATGGTAATGAACCATAGGCGGGAGACGCGGCCATCAAAGACAGACAGAAGAGCATTCTAGTTCTGTTAGCTGTAACAATATTTCCTATTACTTTGAAGTAAACCATCTAATACTTCAGATGAACTGGGGATTTAAAAATAGCTTTCATTTTAGGAATGCTATGTGACTCATTAGAAAAAGTTTGTGAGCTCATTAGATCTTAAGTTTTACCTTTTGAAACACAGGTACTATCTAGTACTGACAGGTTTGTGCATGTGTGAAGACATGATTTCAGTCTTAGATATTTACTGAAAAACCATGGAGACATTGGATAATGTATTAGTCATCAAATAATCTGCCAGGATTCTAAATGACTAACTTGTAAGTAAGTACGTTTAAAGTATATCATTTAAAACATAAGCAATGCCTGAATGTTACATTTGGAACTGGGTTACATTTAATTTGTTTTTTAGTCTTTCATTTTACCTCTTATAATCTTTGGGCAACTTTAGTCCTTTGAGTTTTAGTAAGATGTTCTTAGTATCATGCAGAATGAAATACAATAAAATATGGAGGGAAGAAGAAATAGAAGTGTCTTTCAAGTATTAAATGTTTAAACTTTTTGGAAATTCTACAGTTGTTTTTGTCAAACTTCACAAAGTCTGTTTTGTTTTGTTTTTGGCTTAAGAGAAATGTCCTTAATGGAATAAAACTTAAGCAAGCCAGAAATTTCAGATGCAGACCAAAGATGGTCTGAAAAATAATCATTAGGAAGGCATTCACTCATTTGCATTTATTGATTCATTTATTTGTACATTTATTAAACGTCATCATTACAAAAATGAGCACACCAAGTCCTGGTTCACAAGGAGTATGGTAACAATACAGTCCAGTAAAAACAAACAAAACAGACTTTCAACCCAAATGGCAATTGTCCTTAAAGATCCATAGTGTATTCATTAAGCCCTCCTTTCTTCCTATTTCTCCATTTAGCTTTTAAAGAGATTCATAAACAGTATTTTTTGTTCCCTTTATGTAAGCATCTGGAAAGTTACAAAAGGAAATAACCAAGGACTAAATAAAGACATTAAAATTTCTGTAAAATGTAAATTCAAACGAATTTGTACAACCATATATTTTTATGTTCATAAATTAAGTTGGTCTAGCATAGTAATTTTTTGTAGAATTCTGAAAAAAAAACATATGCACCTTGGTCTTGTGTAATGAACTTACAATAGTCACTAGAATTCATTTGTGTCCTGCTAATATAATAACTTATTAACAATACATATAACTAAACAATCATTTGTTGCCAGTAGAAAAGGATCCAGTGGGGATGTCCTTCAGGGTTCTGCTTAGAGCAGTGTTTTACAACCTTTTTTTATTTCACCACACACCTGAACCTATAGTGAAACTTTGGTGGCACACTTAAATTATGTTAATCAAAAAAAGAGTAAAAAAAAGAATATACTTACTGTGCTTTGAAAAATAATTTAATTATAATCTTTAAAAATTTCCATGGCACACCTAAGATCCTCTTACAGCACATGAGTATGCCCCGGTACATCAGCTGAAAACTACTGAATTAGAGGCTCAGAAAAGCCTTCTTTGGATTGTAATTCCACAAGTTTGTCTCAGCCCGGGGCCTGGCCCTCGGTAATTAGATCCATCCTTGGAAATTTTTTTTCACTACCCACATTTATCAATTGTATCATAACTATCCAAACTAAAGAAACAATGAATAAGCCTGAATAGAATTGATTTACTTTAAAAATGTAACTGCAAAACTGTCCAAAATTTTTGCTGATCAGCACATTTCTTCTTTGATAAAATATCTGCACGACAAAGCACAATAATCCTAAAGGCTGATTGGAACATGAGGTCAGGGCAGAGAGGGTCACGAGAAGAGCCTGTTGACTAGGTTTATCCTTCACTGATCACTCAGGCTAGCTGGGCTGCACCTATGGACCCGCCTGGAGGAGGACGGCACCTTCATGCCAAGAGGCAGACTCCCCTGGACAGTGTGAGGACGTGCTGGCAACCTCTGCTCTCACAGGTCACCTCCCTTATTTGTTCCTTAGTCTTTCTTGAGGCAAGTACCCCACATGGCCGACTCCATTTCAGTTTCCTGACAAAGTCACTTCCTCCTCCCCTGCCTCTGTGAAATGACATCAAAAGCACTGTCAGATGCCCTGTCCTCATGTGTCCTGTTCTCCTGCTCCAGTCCTTCTCATCCAGTATGAGTGCATTTTACAAATATTGCTTCCCAAAGGCAGTAATGATTTTCTTATCTCCAAGTTCTTCAGGGAGCACCTCACGGATGTCTCCCCTGGTATCAATGACAACTGGGCCAGGGTCTTGTCAAAAGCAGCACCTTCCCTTGCATTAGTCCTGGAGAAGATGTTTTTATTCGGAGGCAAACAGGCACAAGTTCAACAATTTAGCCCTAGTTTACTTTTGCCTAGCAAAGACACTAACAAAAATGTTTGCACTAGCAAAATGTTGGATTTCTACATGGTATATTTAACAAGATGTTATCTAGGTCATAAGTACAAAAATCCAAATACTATTTGGCATATCACCAATTCACAAAAAGACCAATTTCCTGACTAACAATGTACTGCAACAGTAATTTATAAAATGACAAATTCACTAAATTCATTCTTTGCCAAAAATCTTTTAATTAGCCGTATGCAAAGTATGTAGTAATTCTTATGTTGATGAAACAAAGAAGAGGGTTTTTTTACTGAATAGTTGTTTCTTATGTTTTGGGTTGTCATGTATGATACAACGTGAAGCCTGGCACAGACAGTGGGTCTTCCAGCACACTGGCGCTGAGCTTCCCTACTTCTATCAGCTTGAGGATCTGCTCTTTTGATAGCAGTAGAGAAGGGATGAGTCACAAGTCATTCGGGAGGAACCACATTGGATGTTTTCACATGCATCTATACACACACACACACAGCCTTCAAATCAGTGCACAAATGCCTGACTTCATCCTCATTACAACCCTGCCAAGTGTAGACTCACAACATGGAACAGTGGACAGACCTGAAAAAATCCATTTCCTGCAAATTGCATGGGTTGCTATTCATGGTTACTGATTCTGTAAATCAGTGACCATGAATGAATCAGTAGATTAATTGCCAAATGTAATTATCATTTTATATTCACCATCCATTGTAAAAGAAAGATAATGGCGGGAGCCCACGTGCAGCACATCCATCGATTCTTTCCTAGGAACCTAAACAATCACACTATCATAAAAGCTGCTTTTTATCTTTGAGCCCCTCTTGTTATCATGTAAACTTCTCCAGAGAGCAAAGGTTGATTTCAGACGTTGAAAGCAACACAGTTAATATTTCCATTGAGAAACTGAAATGACCTTTCTTTTTCTGGAACTAGTCTAATTCTGAAATTGGGAGTCCTTCCATTACTGACGACTTCTACACTTTTACTTCCTGTTTTGTCTTGACATTCTTTCCTTCCCATCACGAGTATCAAGGCTCTATGTACCCTAATCTAACACTCAGTCCCTTCATAATACGGGATGTTTAAAATCAGTAGTTAACTCAATATGTAACTAAATCATTAATGACTGAACTTATAAAATAATATATAATAATGTCTAGATATTTGTTGACAATACTATCTTGGCTCGGCGCCTGTGGCTCAAGTGGCTAGGGCGCCAGCCACATACACCTAGGGTGGCGAGTTTGAATCCAGCCCGGGCCCGCCAAACAACAATGACGGCTGCAACCAAAAGATGGCCAGGCATTGTGGCGGGCGCCTGTGGTCCTAGCTACTTGGGAGGCTGAGGCAGGAGTCTTGTTTGAGTCCAGGAGTTGGAGTTTGCTGTGAGCTGCGATGCCATGACACTCTGCCCAGGGGGACAGCTTGAGGCTCTGTCTCAAAAAAAAAAAAAAAAGACAATACTATCTTAAGGTATCCATTTCTTGTTCACAGTGAAATGGGGAAAAACCAAACAACAGTCACAGATTTCATCCTACTGGGATTCTGCCTTGGCCCAAGGATACACATGGTCCTTTTTGGATTTTTCTCTCTATTCTACACCTCTACCCTACTGGGGAATGGGGTCATCCTGGGGCTCATCTCCCTGGACTCCAGACTGCACACCCCCATGTACTTCTTCCTCTCACACCTGGCCGTCGTCGACATTGCCTATGCCTGCAACACAGTGCCCCAGATGCTGGTGAACCTCCTGGATCCAGCCAAGCCCATCTCCTTTGCTGGCTGCATGACGCAGACTTTTTTCTTTTTGAGTCTTGGACATACTGAATGTCTTCTCTTGGTGGTGATGTCCTATGACCGGTATGTGGCCATCTGCCACCCCCTCCGATACTCTGCCATCATAAGCTGGAAAATGTGTGCTGTGCTGGCCATCACTTCCTGGACATGTGGCTCCCTCCTGGCCCTGGTCCATGTGGTCCTCATCCTGAGGCTGCCCTTCTGTGGGCCTCATGAAATCAACCACTTCTTCTGTGAGATCCTGTCTGTCCTCAAGCTGGCCTGTGCTGACACCAGGCTCAACCAAGTGGTCATCTTCGCTGCCTGTGTGTTCATCCTGGTGGGGCCCCTCTGCCTGGTGCTGGGCTCCTACTCACACATCCTGCTGGCCATCCTGAGTATCCGGTCAGTGGAGGGCCGCAGGAAGGCCTTCTCCACCTGCTCCTCCCACCTCTGTGTGGTGGGGCTCTTCTTTGGCAGCGCCATCGTCATGTACATGGCCCCCAAGTCCCGCCATCCTGAGGAGCAGCAGAAGATCCTTTTCTTGTTTTACAGCTTTTTCAACCCCATGCTGAACCCCCTGATCTATAGCCTGAGGAGTGCAGAGGTCAAGGGGGCCCTGAGGAGAGCACTGTGCAAAGAAAATCATTCCCAGTTGGGTGGCATGTGAATCTCTAGCCCCAGTAGTCTCTGGAGTTTTGGGTACTGATTACTACCTAAGTTCACTACTCTTCATACTTGTAAAGTATTCCCTCTCCTTTGGGAAGTATTTAGATTTTGCTGCATTCATTATGTTTATTATACTTTGCAACTTTTTTCATTTAGGTGCTTATTGAGTTGAGAACATTTATTTTGTACAGTACTCTGAGTCCCAATAGTTGAAAAGAGACAATCCACCTCTGACTTGGTCAAGTGTGCTCAGAAATAGCAGAATCGTGGGCATCACCAGATGTAGTCACCTCAGTAAGAATCTTTTTAAAGTGCTGCAGCTGCAACCAAAGGCCTTAGAACACAAATATACTTCTGTCTAGTTGCATCCTTCATTTGGATCTTTCCCCTGAATTTTATTTCCTATTACAAGTCGTAAATGTACCTACATCCCTACTTAGGCTTGGAGGACAACTGATTTTTATTGAATAAATCCTATAATCTGCCTGACAATTTCTGCGGTCAGAGGCTGACTTTATACACATCCAGCTGGAAACTCCAGCAAATTACACAGCAAAATACACTTTCCAATGTGCCCTGAGACTATAATGGCCACCTCTTTCTAAACTCTTCTCACCTTTTCCTCAAGAGTGTCCATGATTTTCCCTGAATAAGCCACATGCTCTTCATTTGGGGCAGTTAGCAAGTGCCACAATCCAGCTTTTAATTGCTGGGTATGAATGGAAAGCTCCAGGCAGAGAAAATTCAATGGAAAGAAGGATTGTCATAATATTATTAATAGTTAGCATTATTGAGTATGTATTCTGTGCCATTCACTCACATTGACACATAGTTTACAAAGATGGCCTCATTTTGTCATTGTAGCAATCCATTCCCCATTATCACACCATTTTTATGGATGCAATCATTAAGCAAATGGAAAAGGTTAGACTTAGACCCAAACAATCTGACTCTCAAGCCTCCTCTACTTAACTAGGACAACACAGAACATTATTATCAATGTTACTAAATTAAGAATAAGTCTAACTTATCCTAGCATATGATATGGTAGGTGAATGCAGGTTTCTCCTCATCCTAATATTAATACACATGATGAGGAGGCCAGGAGAACCAGGTGTTATTTATGGAAAAATTCTCATCCTGTTCAACAAGTCTTCTGGGCATGGTTGCAAAGGAGATTAAGAGTTTTAGAAGAACACAAAACACAGAGGGCGGGGATGAAGACTGTTCTCACCAAGATTAGAGACCTAGTTTAAAACTGAATGTGGTCCTTGCTGGGTTACCGGTAGGACCCAGAATGACATCTCTAGTTTCAAATGCTACACTCACCTGTTTGTGCACATTTACACACACACCCCCATTTGAGTACTTGGTGAGGCACCGTTCTAAACAACTTTTTAAATCCTCATAACAACCTTATAAATAGAGACTATTTATAGTCTCTATTACAGATTTTAGATGAGAAAACAGAGCTATAGAGAAATTACATAATTTAACCAATACCCCCAGCTAATTAGTACCTACTCCAGAATCAAACTTGGGCAATATGAGTGCTAAACCCATAATCATAACCACCATATAAAAATTCACATGATCAGTTCCAGAAGGAGAAGAAGGAAGAGGAGGAGAAATGAAAAGGAATTTTCAATATGTAGCCAAAGACGGGCATTGGGCTCAAAACAGAAAAGTGCTGAAAGGTGTAATACAGCTTGATGTCATGCTTGAGTGTGGAAATGAGGATGAGGTCGCAACAGAGGACAGTGACCCCAGGGATCAGGGATGAAGGAGCCTCTTGACTGGCAGGACAGTGAGACAGAATGGAAGAAAGAAGTTAACGTTTTAGTTTTAGATTGATGGCTCACCAGTTGAAGAGCATCAGTGGGTGTTCTCGTATCCAAAGTGGATTATATCGTTCATAAATCCACTATATCCTAACACAGTCTTTAAATGCTTATTTAGTTTCACTGCAGAGGCTGCATGTTGCATCACAACATTTGGAGGGCTGCATTCAAGTGGCAAGACAAGGGAAGAAAGCTACTTTGGTACAAGTTGCAGCAGAAAATCAAGGGAGGCAGAAACCATGCTCAGGGCATCACCTGTGAGGATCCTAAACTCTGTGTGCAAAGCTCTGTTAGGGTAGGCCTAAGTGTCCGGGAAGCCCAAGATGCTGTCCTTAAACACGTAGGATTTGTACTGAGTGATCTGGGCCCTGACCCAGGTCTACCACTAGCTAGCTATGTTCTTTCCAGAGAAGTCCCTTAAACTGCCTGAGTCTTAGTCCACCATTCACAAAGTATGCATATGAGAGCCACTTGCCTTCAGAGGAGAGGTGCAAGTGCACACGTTTTGAAGACTTCAAAGTACTATGCAGAGTGCACCCTGTATGTAATCCCTCTTTACTGGAGGCAAAGAGTTTGAGACCAACCTGGGCAATAGTTAGACACCTTGTCTGTACAAAAAGCAAAAAAAGTTAGCCAGGCATGGTGGCCCACACCTATAGTCCCAGCTACCAGGGAGGCTGAGCCTGGGAGTTCCAGGTTGTAGTGAGGTATGGTCATGTCACATTCCAGCATTGGTGACAGAGCCAACCCCTGTCTCAAAAAATAAAAGTGCTATGCAAATGTAAGAAAATGCTATTATTATTACCATCATTCAAACTATTTTAATCCTGTTGGGTCACTATACTTTCTGATTTGGGACCAAGACTGCCCTTTACACAGGAAGAGTATGGGTGCTTATAGGTCACCCAAACCTTTTCCCTCCTGGTTTAGGTTTGTCCCATGTCCCCTCCGGAGGCACAGGAGGCCATTTGGCCTTAGAGGGGACAACCTGATAGGAGCCTGAGCTGCAACCCACACTCAGAGCCCCTCTGTGAGTCAGCTGGCAAAGGTTCCATGGTGACCCTCTCTTCCACTGAACCTGGCCCTAGCCCACCCAGTAGGAAAACAAGATGTTTTGTTCCTGGTTTCTAACAGCTTATACTTTTTAACTCAAAATTTACAGCATATATCTCAATCATATACCATCTTTTCTACAAGGGAAAAGACAAGAATTGGTTCATCTTTTTATCCTCAACACCAGGCCTTCCTAGTGCACAGTGAGTGCTCACCAAAACCCTGCTGAAAAACTAAAGGACACGATTTATTGGTCTCATTTCCAAATTTTCATTGTTAACCTACCTTCTCATTTCTGGTCTTCCTTAAATCCTTCGTGGGTGATAGTTCAGCAGAAATTGAACCACAGATGATAATTTTCACCTTCCTCTAAATTAAAGTCCTGAGAATGTTTATTTACTTTTATCAGGGGTTCGATGACCCATTATCTTCCCAAAGGAGTGTGCCATATTACTGACCCTGTGATTCTAAAAGACCAGGATGATGCTGGAGCCATCAGATGGGAAGCCCTGAGGATGTCGCTCTGAAAAACTCTGACAAGAGGGTGGAGACAACTGTGGGAAACAACCACTGGAAATGATAGGAATGGGATCTGTGTGTGGTAGTCAGTTCACTTGCCACCTGAAATTGGCACTTCCAGCATCTTTGGCATGTGGACCAGGAATTGCCAGCCACCAACCCATAAGATTGCTGTTTACTATTTGCTGTGAGCGTAGAGTATCATTGTCATTAATAAATGTAGGTTGTTAAGAGTAGACAAAAACGAAAGAGATTTGGAATGCTGTCTCACTGGACTGCACAGCTGTAAGGTTTTCCTAACCAGCAGAGAAGTGTCTCACATACCTTGCTTGCTTCACAAATTTTGAATACCATTCACTTGTTTTTTAAGCCTACGTTTCTCTGGTTGCTTTTAATTTTTGAAATAACACTGGGCCAAAAGAAGAAGTGGACCCTTGAGCACAGTATGATTTAGTCAACAGGCTCAGCGTCAGGTTATCTGGGTTCTTTTCCCATGCCTCCACTTACTCTCTGTGTGACTTTAAGAAAGTTACTCAACGCTTCTGGGCCTCAGTTCCCAAACTTATATAAAATAAAATCTTGAACTAGACAAATTATAAGGTTCCTCCTGGTTTTCTAAATCCCTGTCTTTTTGGTTTCTTCATATTTCATACCATGGAGAGACGCATATGTTCATCTATATGGGTTGTGAATGGCAGACACATGTATTCAGGGACCTGTTTGATAAGGGTTAACAGCCCTAGATGCCTGAAGAGGGTGGGGAGAAAGGGAGGTTAGGACAGCCTCCGCCAATTTCACCTGTTTTAATACTGACCTCTTCTAACACCTGTGACCCTACCAGAGTTTTAGTTGCCATTTAAGTCTCTGAAACTTACCACTTGTTTTTTTTTTAAACATGGCAAAAACAAAACAAAACAAATATGCACTAAGTTCCACCAACATGAGACTGATTGAGTAAAGATGATCTCCATACAATGAAATGTCATTCAATTATCAAGAAACAAACAAGAGACAATATGGATGTTCATAGATTGAGTTCATAGAACTCAAATTGATAAGAAAATTTTAAAAACTATAATAGTAACTCACTAAAATATCAAATTTCACCTATCAGATTAGCAAAGTTGAAAGGTTTTAAAAACACCTTTAGTGAGGTCACAGACTGTCATACATTGCTAAAATTCAGTATGAATGACCTTCATGGAGAACAGTTTGCCAATGTCTCCCACAATTACAAATGCACTATTTGACCCAGCAGTTCCACTTTCAGGAATATGTCCCCCAGGGGGACCAGCCCATGTGCAAAGCCACCGATGTAAAGATTATTCATTGCATCATTGTTTGTACTGCCAAATAATGTATTGGAAACAACCTTAATAGGAGACCAGCTCAATAAATTATGCTACACCCACTCAATAAAACATTGTGCAGCAGAAAAGTAAACAAGGGAACTCCTTATGTACTAATACAGAACAATCTTCAAAGTATATTTCTAAGGGAAAATTGCAAGTTTCAAAATATTTTGTGGGCTACTGTTGATGTAACATACATCCTGTAAGCACAGATTATTTTGGAAGCATTTCTCAACTTGTAATATAGGTGTCTCCAGGGAAGGGAGCTGGCTAGCTGAGGAATATGTGTGAAGGGAAAAATTTACTTTTGTGCTTTTAAGTTTTGAAATATGTCAATGTGTAACTTTTTCCGAATGTAATTTTTAGGTGGAAAAGACATATTTTTAAAAGTCTACAAAATTCACACCTGCCTTAAACTAATAATGCCTAACTCAAACCTTGGCAGGTAGATCAAGTCCACATTCAATGCAGACCAAACCGGAGTAAGAACAATCGAAAAGATTAGATTGGGTGTTTCCCCCCGCCCACCCATGAAAAGTAGACTACTTACAGTTAAAACTCTTATTCATCATTTAATGATTCAATGAATTTATGATTGTAAAAGGAACCTTTTTCCAGACATTGTTTTTTTAGTGGACCAAAGAAAATTTCTAGGAAATTATGTAAGAACCCATCCGCTATGAATTCTTCTGTAAGTTTCCCACACAGTTGCTTTAGATTCTCAATGATTAAGGGACCTTCTTTTCCCAAGTCCTATGTCAGTGAGTCCTGTTGTTTAAGGATGGAGGTGTCTGGTATACCAGAGGAGGCCGAGAAGAAGTTGCCGAGACTTTATTTTTGTTCAGCATTTAGAATTACTTTGCTAAATTCTCAAAAGGCAGGGTCCCTTGAGGCATAGTTAAAACACAAATCTGAGGACATGTATCCTAAAAGAAACAAGTCTGAGAGGTGGATCATATTGAATCCTAAGAATGTGGGATTATTGTGCAAATAAAAAATCTGCCACTAGTCAAAAGAGCTAACTCAGTCATCAAAGAATTAAAATATACAAGAAGTCTTTTATTACTAACAGACTGTGCATTCCAAGAATTATGTAGATCCATGAAGGCATCCCAAGGTTGACTTTTTTGTTAAGATGACTGAAATATTCAAAACAAGAAAAAGTTTGGGGCAGGGCAGGAGGAGGGAGAGTATTTGGTGGGACTTCACCTATTGTGCATAATGCAATAGCACATTTCGAAACTACTAAGAGTATAGTATAAATGTCTTACCATAACAAATAATTAAGTGAGATGATGGTTATGTGAATAAGTCTGAGCATTCCACACTGTATATCAAATCAGCACCTTGTACCCCATAATTGTATACAGCTATCATTTAATAAAAAAGAAAAAGAAAAAGCTTGTGACCTGAGGCATTTATTTCCACAAGATGGTGCTGTAACTTCTGCCAAGCACAAACTCACATTTCTTTCAGGAACTAGAAATGTGAAATATATTTCTGATTTGGGACCAAATCATCGTGTGCTCTGGTGAATCTGTCAAGGAAACACATTGAGCAAGAACATCCTGGTGGAGGATGATTTGGGCCTAAAGAGTGAAATTGTTCCAGGTAACATAACATTCTATGTTCCACCACCTCCACACATACCTGAGTTGATGTCTCAAGGTGTCATGCTGAACCTTCAGCCCCCTCCTTTTCCAAAATGTTGCTCTTCCCACTGTCAGGGCTATGTGGATACTGGGAGTGGCACAGAGTGCCAATGACCATGGACATGGAGCTCCCACCCATGCACACTTTCCATCCAGGGCAACTCCTTACCTTTCCTTACCACTCTGGCCCAACCTAATCACACCTCCCTTTGAATTTCTATATTAGTATTTGTTCCCCTCTCTATACGTATGCATGTGTTTATTTGGTTTCTACTTTTTGCCTTCACAAAATTTAAAAGGCTTAAAATTTAATAACAATAACAATGTTTAAGATAAGGACTAGAAACAAAAACCTTGTGAAGAACAAACGAAGATAAATGCATTCAGAAAAGAAATCAGACAATTGCTGTAACAAAATATTGAGCAATAATAATAATAATGCAAAAAAAGTAACATTCACATGGTCAGATAAGAGTATGTCTATCATGCTTTGACTCTGAAGTTCATGAGGAGTCATCAGTTAACTTCTTTTTTTTCCAAAGTCTCAAAAAATAGGCAACTAATATTTATAAATAAAAATAAAAGATAATTAAAAAAACAGATCATGCCAAATCTTATAGACAATAGAAAAAGAAGAAATACTTCAAAATCATTCTACTTCATCTGGATACATCTGATATTAAAATTGGAAAAAATATATTATTATAAAGGTAAATTACAAACATATTTCACTTTAAATGAAGATGCAATATCCTAAACAACATATTAACAAGTTGAATTAAAAATTAGTGTTCAAGTAATGTACTTTGATCAAAATTAAATCCAATTTACATGAGAATTAGTCACTATTTTCTTTTCTTTTCTTTTCTTTCTTTTTTTTGTTCCTTTCCATCACCCCCTCCCTCCTTCTCTCTCTTTCTGCTCTCCCCCTCCCCCATGCCCCAATGGTCATTAATTGTCATTAATTGTCCTTATATCAAAGTTGAATACATAGGATTCATGCTTCTCCATTCCTGTGATGCTTCACTAAGAATAATGTGTTCCATCTCCATCCAGGTTAGTACAAATGCTGTAAAATCTCCATTTTTTAATGGCCGAATATTATTCTATGGTATTCATATGTCACAGCTTGCCAATACTTTTTTTTACCATTTCCATCTAAACATTTCAAGTTCCTTTAGGAAAGAGTCCCAATTATGTATGTTGTTATTATCTTTGTATAATATACAGTAACAAGCATCCTGCCTTGAATTTATGCATAATAATGATAAAATGAACACCAAAGATCTAAAGTAAATGTTCAACAAACTTGGTTGGTAGCCTGAGGATGTTAGCCTCAGGTGGCCACTACCTATAGCTAGGAATATGGTCTTAGAAGTCATAACTTCTCTGGAGTTGCTTGGTCATCTCTAAAAGGCCAGGATGGAACTATCCTAATTCGGCGTTGTTGCTGTTTTAATATTCTGCCTGTATGACTCTAATATCTTCAGTAACTCTCCCTTGAGAGAGCCATACAAGCAGGAATATTTGTATCAGAAGGGAAACAGAAGGAAGTTCTGCTGAAGTGAATGTTCTCTTCCTCTCTATTCATTTTTATTCTTGTCTCCATTTTTCTATCTTCCATTCTGTGCCTCTGTGCCTTGACAATCAAAATGGTAACATAGCTATGTAGTTAACCCTCAGTATCGTGGGCTCCACATCCATGGACTCAACCAAGAACCGATTGAAAATACTGGGGAAAAAAATGGACCAGGTACAGTGGGTCATGCCTATAATCCCAGCACTATGGGAGACTGAGGTAGGAGGATTGCTTGAGCTCAGGAGTTCGAGACCAGCCTGAGCAGGAGTGACACCCCAACTCTACTAAAAATAAAAATATTAGCCAGGCATTATGGGGGACGCCTATTCCACCTGCTCAGGGAGTTACTGTGAGCTAGGCTGAGGCTATGGTACTCTAGCCCAGGACAATAAAGCAAGACTGTCTAAAAAAAAAAAGAAGGAGGGGGAGGAGGAAAGAAGGAAGGAAGGAAAAGGGAAGGGAAAGGAGAGGAGAAAGAAAGGAAGGAAGGAAGGAAGGAAGCTGCATCTATACAAAACATATATGGGGCAGGGATTCTTATTATTTCCTAATCATTACAGTATAACAACTTTTTACAAAGCATTTATGTTTTATTAGGTAGTTAAGTAATATAGAGGTGATTTTAAGTATACAGAAGCATGTGTGTATATTAACCAAGAGATGACTGCATGTGGTTGATGACTCCCTCTCTCTCTTGTTACTATGACATCTCCAGAAGTAAGGACAGGATAGGTGGCAGCCTAGGGCACAGAGATCACAGGATACTCTGGGGCCACTACTGACAACAGGGAGGAAACTGTTGTGCAGCCACAGAAATAAGTAGTGACTGCCTATTGGAAGGAGAGCAGGACGATATCCATTAGGGTAGAAGAGGGATACTCAGTCCTAACAATAATCACTGGGGACTTTGACAGTGGAATAAAAAACCTGCAGAAACAAACATCAAGGGCTTGAAATGAGGGATAATGCCAACAACTTACTACTGACAAAGGGAAAGACAGTGTTAGATCAGTAGGGGATGAACTAAGAATACAAAAGCCTGTTGTTATCAGTTTTTGTCTCATATCTATCACAGTGCTTTTCAACCTTTTTTATCTCATGGCACACTTGAACCTATAGTAAAATTTCCCTTGCACACAAATTATGTTGATCAAAAAAAAAAGAGTAAAAAAAGAATGTACTTACTGTGCTTTGAAATTCTTTTGAAAATAATTTAATTAGTGATCTTTAAAATTTTTTTGTGGCACACCTAAGATCCTCTTGCAGCATACCAGTATGCCATGGCACCCCAGTTGAAAATCACTGGTCTATCAGAAGAAGCAATAACACACAAGACCCAACTTATTCTTTGAATAGTAGTAAGGATTTTAGTCCAAAAAAAGATAAGATACATGAAAAGTAAAGACATAATGCATGTTTTCAACTTTTCCCAAATAGGAGGAAAAAAAATACAAGGTATATGGATAAAAATGATAGCAAAAATTTTGGCTTTAAGCCTCAACTCCCTCGTCCTACCTATGTGAGAGCTAGGGCAAACATTTGTGTATCATCAATATGTATTTGCTCATGTGGGATTCTTATCTTATGCCAAAAGGAATATAATATGACTCACCAACATACATACACACATACAGATGTACACAAAACAAGATGAAATTAAATTCAAGATAGTTTAAAAAAGAAAGCAGGGCTTTTTTCTTAGAAAAATAAGAATAAACAGTGAGGTCAATGTAACCTAAAAATTGTACCCTCATATTAATTAAAAAAAATAAAACTAAATAATTATTTATTTATTTATTATTTATTTATTATTTATTAAAATAAAACTAAATAATTATTATTCTTAGAAAAATAAGAATAGACAGTGAGGTCAATGTAACCTAAAAATTGTACCCTCATATTAATTTAAAAAAATAAAACTAAATAAATTAAATTCAATAAGAATATACAGTTTACAATATGTAACTTTACTTCCCAACACATCTCTGAAAGGTAGATTATAGTTTTGGTATTGAATTCTGTTCTCTAGTTTGAAGAGGAAACGTGAGCAGAATAAATTTTCCTCAGACTGACCTTGCTTTCTCAGTTTCTTCTAGAATGAATGTTGATAAAATTTATCATTAAAATGCAATTTTTTAGAAAATAGAAGTACATCAAGGATAAATGTCACTTGAGATTCATAGCTTCCCACTCAGATATACATTCTACCAAAATTACCTAATGTCCTAAAAATTCACTTGGGTGTGGGAATTTCTACTGTTTCCTATCTCAAGGTTAGTTTGATGCCCACCTGGATATCCCTCTCAGAGGCTAAAGGGTAACCACTGTCTCCCTTTATAGAATAATCTTAATTCTTCTCTTCTAGCATCTTCTTTCTTTATTTATGCAAAACAAAGCCCTGGCAAATTGCTTTGATATGCAGGAAGTAGCAGAACAGGTGAATCCCCAACTTTGCAATGAATGACACCCCCCAAATGCCAAGCAAATTAGAGATGATATAAGAAGGAGGGCAGGGAAGAGGAGGATACTCATTATTTCCTTATTGTTATTTTTAGGGCAAGGTTTATTGCTCACTATGCTCCATAGTTGGAGCATTTTTCTTCCAAAGTCTTTAACTAGATTCATAGTTTTTTAGAAGATATTATAAACTGAATGTTTGTGTCTCCTCCCCCTAATTCATGTGAAACTCTAACTTCTATGTCCTTTAAGAGATAAATTGGGCTTAGTTGAGGTCATGAGGGTGGAACCCTAAATGACAGGATTAGTGCCCTTATATCTTAAGGAAGAGACACCAGAGCTTCCTCTCTCTGCAGAATATGATGGATGAGATGCAGACATCTACAAGCAGAAAAAGATCCCTCACCATGAAACAAATTAAGCACCTTGATTTTGGACTTACCAGCCTCCAGAACCATGAGAAATACGTGTCTATTGTTTAAGTCACCCAGTTTTTGATATTTTGTTACAGCAACTCAAGCTAAGTAATATCAATGAATTCTCATAGCATCTCCATAACTGAGCAAATATAGAAATAAATTCCTCTTATTTTATAAATGAATAGAAAGATCAGTTCTTTGTCTAGAACCTCATGATCAATGTAGGGTCAAAACCTCATTCTTTTCATGGTGAATTTTCTCAGTTATTTGTTGAACAAATATTAATTGATCACCTAATCTATGCCAAAAGCCATGCTGAGCTTTGAAGTCAGAAAGATAATGTATGGTCCACAACCTTAATAAGCTTGTGATTTAGCAGGTGAGAGAGACAAATTTTAAAAAATTAATTACAATATCATAGCATTGTAAATGCACTATATAAAGACTACATGGGATTATGTTATGGTAGCCAGGAATGAAAATTAACTATTCCATTTGACAAAATCAGAAAAGATTTAAGAGATGAGGTGACATGAATTCATCATTGAAAAGAATTGGAGGGAGTTTGAAAGATATGAAGAGAAAGGTAGAAGAGCATTTCAGACATAGAGAATACCATCTGACAAGATCAAGATGTAAAAAGATAACTGGCAGTTTAACAGTTTGGTGAGGAATTAGGTACAGCTAAAGCACCAAGCAGGGGCAGTGGAGGAGAAAGACAGGGGCTGACGGGGTGCCTTGGAATAAAGGTTGGGGTATAAAAAGCCTTTGTATTGCATTCGGCAGAATTTTATTAAACAAATGAACTTTCATTTTAAAAGCCAGACTTTCCTTTGTGTGTTATCTTTGCCTTTGTCTAAAATTACCAAGAATTTTCCTTTTCTTTCTTCCTTTTATTTTTATTTATTTATTTATTTAAGATAGGGTTGTACTTGGCAGGCTGCAGTGCAGTGGTCCAATCATAACTCTCTGTAGCCTCAATCTCCTGGGCTCAAGTGATCCTTCCACCTCAGCCTTCTAAGTAGCTAGGACCATAGATGTGATTTTTAAAAATTTTTTTAGAGATGGGAACCTTGCTATATTGCCTAGGCTGGTCTCAAACTCCTGGCCTCAAGCAACCCTTCCACCTTCACCTCCCCAAGTGCTAAGATTACAGGTGTAAGCCACTGTACCCAACAGTGGGTACCAAGAACATTTATACCCATGTCTAATCTTGCTCCATTCCTAAGGGTAACTTAGGTATTCAAATTGTCTTTTCCCTTTCTTTTTTTTTTTTTTTTTTTTTTTTGAGACAGAGCCTCAAGCTGTCCCCCTGGGTAGAGTGCCCTGGCATTACAGCTCACAGCAACCTCCAACTCCTGGGCTCAAGCGAGTCTCCTGCCTCAAGTAGCTGGGACCACAGGCGCCCGCCACAACGCCAGGCTATTTTTTGGTTGCAGCCGTCATTGTTGTTTGGCAGGTCCGGGCTGGGGATTCGAACCCGCCACCTTGGGTGTACGTGGCTGGCGCCTTAGCCAGTTGAGCTATAGGCGCCGAGCTGTCTTTTCCCCTTTTAAGGCTGCAAGGTTTTCTCATCACCAGTTAATAGGGCTGTAGTTATTTCGGAATTATGGCTTGAAGATCCAAGTCATGCCTTTTAGTTTGACCACCAGTCTGATAGTGAAAGGTTCCAAAATGTACATGTAAATTTTAATCAAGGGTATGTGCCCAGAAGAGGCCACAATAAATACAACATGCTATGTTGAAAAGAATTCATGTAGTCTAAGGACTACTGGGAGAGGTATCAACTGAGAGTAAGTAAGCCACTTTGAGGAATTAACTGATCACACCCAGGAACGCCATCACGTAAAGAGCTGGATTGATTGCTCTTGGTCATTGTGTGATGGAGTGTTTGGTGCAACTGCTACAGATGTCATCATGATCCTTTTGCATGCACACAAATATCAGAGCTGCCCATTCTGTTTTATGTATCCTACTCTTTCATTTGTTCAGCAAACATTCATTGATTATTACTTGGTAATGTTTTAAACACCAAGAATATAGAGACAAAACACATAGCCTGTCTTCTTGAGAAACACAGCCTAAGAAAGACAAAAACCAAGAGCATTTCTACAGATTAGGAAACACTGCTAGAAAAATATGGTTGAAAAGAAAATTTAATTCACAACAGCATAAAAAAATAAAGTGTCTATGAATTACTGTAATAAAAATACAGAGAAAAAGTTTAAATGTATTAAAGATCACATAAGAAGAACAACTGAGCAGACATTCTATATGCTTGTGAAGGATAATTTATTATTTTACATATCAATTCTCCTCTAAATTAATCTCAACCCTCATTTCAGTTGGTTTTCTGGAGATCCCTGAAAACCTAATGTATAATTGTTATGGAACAATAAAGGTCTACACATAACTAAGTTAATGTGAAAAAAAAAAGGAGCAAAGTGGAGGCAGGGAAGGGCTGTCAGAGCCAAATATACAGACATGCTACAAAGCTACTCTCACAAAGACAGCTGGAAGCAAGAGCATTCCAATGAACAGAATAGGGAGCAAGAATCAGAAACAGATTCACCTGCTTATCAGAAATTAATACATGATAAAGTTGGTAGCATAAGTCAAGGAAAAAACAAAACACTGATATTTAAAAAAAAAATTGACACTGGGTGGAGAAAAATAAAATTGAGTACCTACCTAGATAATATAAAAAATGAGCTATGAATGGAAAATAAATCCAGAATAATATAGAAATAGTGTCTGGCAAAATTATATATTTCTGCTTAAGTTACTAGGTGACAATGTTTTCAATATCTAAACCTTAGCAGAGGACTAATGCTGAGACTATACAAAGAAGTTTTTCAAAGTCAATAAGAAAATGTAAGGAAGCCAACAGAAAAAGTGCAAAGAATATGAATGGGAAATATGTATACCAAAATGCTAACAAGTTTACTAAGAGATGCTCATGACTATTACTAATCAGAGAAGTAAAAATTAAACAGTAATGAAATATCATTTTGAAGCTACCAGATTAATCCAAATACAGTGTGTCACCGGGGATATGGGACCATAGTCGTTATGAGAGTCTTGCACCACAGTGCGCACACAGCCAGGCAGCCATCCTACGGAGTAATCCATGGGACCTGGGTAAACAAGCATGTTATTGTTTTCCGACTCCAGGATTCTGCTTCTGGATATTCATACATCAGAGGAATTCTCACACAGATCCGTAGGCATGTAAACAAGGATGTTCATTACAGCGCCATTTATGATACAGGGACGCTGAAACACTGTGAGTGACGGTCTCTACCAGAGAGGCAAGGGGAAGCACTATGAATACACAGCCCCGCACAGCGGTTAGAGGCGACTAACTAAATACATGGAGAAAAATGAGTCAATCTTTAAACTCATTCTGGTTTTTAAAAGCCAAATAGCACAACGGCATTTATGTAAATTTAAAACTCATGCACACAAACAGTACAGAATTCTTTAAATTAAAAAAAGAAGTAAACAAAATAAGGGAGAATCCTTAAACAAACCAAAGGAATCAAATGACAGGGTGTCATGAAGTAAAGATTGTAAATAATTCTACTTTCTGCAGGTGACTTCCCCCCAAATAAAAATTAAACAGGAAAAATATGATAAAACATAGGTGTGTCACCACACAGAGATTAGCTCTAAGGGGTGTGGATATTCGGAAGACACTTCAGCAAGGAATAGTTAATAGAAAGTAGGAAATAGAAAGTGTAACCTGAGGACAATTGTCGAAGCAGAAGTATCTAAGTCTGAGCAAAGACGAGAAGAAATAGAATAAATATAATTTGCTACACTTATAAGTGATTTTTTTGAGATGCAAATATGGCTCTGTCACTCTCCTTTAAGACCAAATTCCTTAACGTGGTCTACTAGGACCAGATTATAGCTGGGCTCCACCCTTATCATCAGTTTCATCTTGAGGTATGGTGGCTCCACCCCTGCCCTCTGGATCTGAAACACTCCAGCTTTTCTTTAGTTCCTGGAGCGAGCCTTCATGCTTGAGGATTTTCTAACGCTTTCCCTTCTGGAACCTTCTTCCTCCTTCTTTTCACCTAGTATCCATCCTTCAGAGTTTAGGAGAATATCATTTGCAAACTATCGATTTCTCAAACCCTCCAAATGTCATTCACACACACACACACTCTAGAACCTCCTGTAAGTTGACCGACTAAGGGAAAGTAACAAACAGGTCAACATTCGGAGGAAGTCAACATAAGGAACTAGGCCTACTGTACTGATGTGTACATGTGGTGCATGTCTGATTTATGAAAATTAGGTCAACTTAAAGAGGTGGTCGGTGCAAGGGAGGTGGTCAACTATGGAGGTTCTACATTTTAAAAGCCAAAGAGCAGGGCAACCTGAATAATGGCACTTCCAAGGTTGGCACACTCAACTGCAGGTCAGGACTCTGCTGCCTCTTGCCAGCAACTCCCACAGCTAGAAACAACTGTGGAAAGACCTCGTCATCCTCAGACATTACTTACCAGACATTTGGTAGGTGCTCAACTGAATAAGATTTAGAGGCATATATGTTTTTTATGATAAAGTTAAAAATGTCTTCATACAGGAGCCATTTCAAGAACCGTGAGCCTCTGGCAACCTAGGGAGTGGGCTGGTGTAACTGCTGCCCTTTTAACATAACACAAAGCCACCATCACTTTGAGGTTGATTTACAAACTCACCAACAGGATAATCTATTCCTCCTCCAAACTCCCAGGGCACTTGCCACACACCTGTATCATAAAGAACACCACCCTGCATTATTTTTGCTTATCTGTGGCTTCCATTAGGCTGTGAGCACTTTGACATCAACATTGGTGGCATATTCATCTCTTTGATCCCAGTAGAGTAAGTCAAAGGTCATTCTTTTTTTAAGGCAATGGCACCCTTTCTTTTTCTCCCTCCTAGACCATTCTACCTGTCCCCACCCCTAATACAGAAACAGGAAGAACATCAACTATTTTAAACTTTGCTAATCGGACTTTTTAAAGTTCATTTTAGAACTTAAAATCGAACTTTTAGTTCATTTTAGAACTTGAATAAATATTTATTATACCATACAATGATCCCAAATTGGACTTTTCTCTCCTTAAAGAAGTTCAGTGAACTACAATACATGAATAGAAAAAAAATTTTTAGGGGTACAAGTGAATCTTTCTAAGAGTAGAATGTGAACGTTTTAAAACAATAACTGAGAAAATGACATGAAGGCTGTGTTGACCAGTTTGATGGAAGTATTTCGGATTGCATGTGAAAACCCCACACTGTACCCCAGAAGTGCATTAATGTACATAGTTACCATTCAATAAAAAAAAAAAAAATCAAAAAAAAAAAAAAAAGAAAAAAAATTTTAACCCAAAGATTCCAAGTCACCTTTGCTCATGCTAACACAGCATTTCTTAACCCAGCTCTAAGAGATGTGAAGAAGTCCAGTCTGGAGGCCCAGCTCCATGTGGCAATTTACTTCTTCACTGCAACAGGCTCATTACTCATTGCCTCTGGTACCCCGAGGTGATCCCTGAACAACAGATTGCTTTTACTGGACATGTGTGTAAGAAGTCACACACACATCAGACGCACATGTCCAGTGTAACAACACAACAAAGGATCACACTTGCTGCCTAAAGAAATTGTCTGAAAACTCTCTCCACTTTCCTCCTTTTCGGCCTTACAATCCCTGTTCTAATTTCCTTTCATCCCCAGGCTCTAAAACTTCATACTTAATGTGACCAAGCACAAAAATCTCTCTTCTTTTATTTCCCTGATGCTCTTAAAGCAGACATTGAAGCCCATTGTACATCTCACCTGTCCACAAGCTAGACTACCATGAATCCCAGGCTTTACTGTGCTTAAGAATGACCCACAAAGATTTGACAAGCACCTCCAGGGGAAGCAAATGTAGAAGCACCACCATAAGCTACATCTTGAGACCCTATATAGTTAGTTGTTTATACATTATGACTAACTCACAAGTGAACACAATCCACGGGCATGTTTAAAGCCAGAGTGGCCTCTTTAACTTCTGTAACTTCTTAAATTCCCATCATTTTTCCTACAAATAGGACTTGACATCTCGAAGAATGATTGAATCCTAAAACATCTGAGCTACTATTAAATGTAAACAGTCTCTTCACAAGCCAAACAGACCAGTTCCTCAGGAACCCTCCCCAGAGCCACCTCTCTTACCAATACTGAGTGGAAAAAAATTGATGATCCCAACCAAACCAGGCAAGCCAAAGCCCCTGGATCCAGGACACAGATAAGAACTGTTGCTAAACTCCTAGGAAAGGCTTTGTAATGTGTCTGTTCAGTCTATCAGCTTGTAAATCTTGAAAGCAAAGTATTCACATTGAGACAGAAAGGGCCAAGCTGTAAAATGCAAACCCAAGGTGAGCAGCAAAGTAATCCAGCTTCCTCCCATGAATGACCCAGAAAGCCGTGTGGACAGCACTGCAGAAGCAAGAGCAGAACTAGGGCTGAGAGTCCCTGGTGGCTTTGATGGGGGCACCACTGGGGAACTGTCTCCAGAGTAAAAATACCAGAAAGCTCATCATTTTACCAACCCCTCAAATAGCCAATTCTTCAAATCCAATTTTATTATATCAGCTTCAAAAATACCAAGAAAAAAAAAACCAGACTCAGTATGCACTGACACCCAGCGCTCTCTGACTGTCTCACCGCCCCTGCCTTCATCATCATGCCATCTCTTCTCACCCACACACACAACTGGCACAACATCTAACTAAAGGGCTGGCTTATCCCTCTACCACCCACTCCCATCCATTCTCTACATGGTCCTTACAGTGTTTTTTTCCTTAACCTTCTAATGTAATCACATCATGAATTTATTTAAAATCCTACCGAGGAGGCCCCACTCCAGAAGAATAAAGTTCAAACTCAGTAGCCAGCATGGCCTACAAGACCCTCACAACATGGCTGCCTGACTGCTATTCCAGCTTCCTGCTCTGCCGTTTCTTCATGATGTCACATGTTACGCCCACACTATTTGCATGTCCCTAAACAGAAGGGGCTCAAACTTCCATTTGTGCAAATTAATTCTCTGCTGGTGGTGTGCCTATCCTCCTTTATACCAGGAAACAGAGTACTTTTCTAAGACAAGTCAGTTCAAATATCACCTATTACCGTATTCAGGCTCCTCTGACTCTCTAGGACATGACACTCACTCTCTCCTTTATGCTTCCATTGCCCTATGTGTTCATCTCAACGTAACACTTGTGATGCACCGTCATTATTAGCTACCTGTTTCTCTTCTCAGTCATACTGACAGCTTCCTGGGAACTGAGACACAGTCTTTGCTTATCTAGCTTCTAATAAAATATATTGAATAAATGAATAAAAGAAAAAATGAATGAGGCAATTGGTATCTATGCCTTGAATGGACTAAATTTAGGCTAGTGCCAATGTCCAAGGTTGAGAAAATAAATAAGGAGAAACCAAGGATGAGGAAACAAAATGTACTCATCAGAATGAAACACAATAGCTAAGAACCTGTGGCCAACACAGCTGGAATTAAAGACACAGATGGACAGACCATGGTTAGCCCAGTTAAGAAAAAAACTGAGTTCAAAATCAGTTCAAAAGGTCCAAAGGTGGGTCAGGAAAAAAACTGAGTTGGAAAGCCCTGAGCAATGTTAAAAATAATAATAATAATAATAAATAAAAAGCTAGTGCTGGATCAGCTGGGGGTTCACCAAGTGGGAACCATGCAGCCCATAACATGGGACAGTGGCAGTGTGACATCTGACCAGGACAATGACAGCCCAGGGATAATGTTGATGAGTTCTTGCTTTAAAACGGGTCACTATAATTCTTAGGTCATTAAATATGCAATGTGTATTCCAAATCAAATTTTTATTACATCTCAAACAAAAAGCAGTACAATTAATCAAACAAGGCACCTAAACCACCAGCACAGCTTTGCCAACTCAACAGTAGCTTATTTACCTCAGTAGCGAAAAAGCCTCAAGAGTGAGTGGTGATGAAATCACAAAAGGTATTTTCTACAGCTTGTTGAGAATTGAATATTTTTTCTTTCAAGAAGTGTCTTGGAAGAAGGGGTAGTCCGTTGGTTCGAGATCTGGTGAATAAAGTGGATGACAGAGAGTATCCAAGTCCAGCTTCTGTGGTTTGAGAAGCATAGATGTGTGATGCAGCCATGTAAGAATTATCTTGTAAGAGGAATGGCCTGTCTCTGCTGTCTGATCTCAGCTGCTTAATCACAAGCATCCTCATCATTTCTTCCAACTGGTTGCAGTGGACATCCACTCTAGTTGACTGACCAGGTTTCATGAAGCGGTAGTGGATAGTATCAGTGCTGGACCACCAGACAGACACAAGTAGCTTTTTCTGATGAATATTTGGTACTAGACTGTGTTTCAGCAGTGCATCTTTACCCAACCATCGAGCCACATGCTTGTAATTGTCAAAAAGAATGCATTTTTCATCACACATAACAATACAGTACAGAAATGGTTCATCTTTATGTAATGACAGCAAAAAAGGCAAAGAAAACCTCTCAAAGGTGCTCATTTAATTCATGTAGAACCCATCTACCCAGCTTCTTTACCTTGTTGATTTGTTTCAAATGGTCCAATGCTGTTGTAATAGTAATGCCAAATCTTGATGCTTGCTAATTCTCATGTAGGTTGAGATGGATTTGCTTCCACTACAGTATTCAGCTCTTCATTATCCCCCTCGGGCTCAGGTTGCCCATGTGACTCATTTTCAAGAAAAAATCACCAGAATGGAACTTTGCGAACCATCGGCATACTGTGTGGTCATTAGCCACATTATCTTTCTCAAACACTCTGTTGATATTTTGAGCTGCCTGCCCTTGCACTGGTTCCACGATAGAACTCATATTCAAAAGTACACAAATTTTTGACTCATATATGGTTACACAAAAATTGCTCTTAAAAAATATTTTAAATATAATCACAAGCCAAAACATGAGTTTGAAAGAATTGAGGATGTATCTTCATAATAAAAATAAACCAAGAAGTGTCAAAGTGAAACATCAGAGATATCAAAGGTCAAACCTAGTATGTAAGGAAATCAGACAATTCATATTTAATGACTTAATCCTTTAGTCTCCATACCTAGAACTACACAGGACAGTTCCCTGTCACTCTCTCATCCTATAACTAGATCTCAAAAATACCTGTCTCTAATAAAATTGGTCCCAAATTCCAGAACTTATTTTTAGTCCTCCCCATCTAATACAGGTCTTATATTAAAATAACTTTATTTTGAATCTGTTTATCTTTCCCAGTCCCGATCACCTTGTTATTGTAAATTCATTCATTCAACATACATAAGTGTCAGGTGCTGTAGGAAAGAAAACTAAGCCATATTGATCACCTGTACACATCAAGTACTTTACTCTGGTGATTTCCATATATTCCCTATTGAGGTAGGTATCAATCACCAGTGAGGTAGGTATTATTAATTATTATTCTCATTTAAGACATTAGAGAAATGAAGCATGGGAAGATTAAGATGAAGCACAAGAAGGTTAATATGCCTAAGATTTCACTCTAAGTAGATGGTAATGGCAGGATTCAAATCTACCCTGCCTGAATCCAAATCCCATTCTTCCCACTGTATCATTCTCTCTCCTCTCTAAACCTTTATAGAAAAAATATAAGGCTAAATAAACATCAAAATCTCAGGAGGAAATGACAGGTCTGATTAAGAAGCCCAGTTACTAAGAGCAAGTACCAGGAAATAGAAAAGAAAGAAATAAAATAATAAAAACTAGAGTCACAAAGTAAATGAAAGAAAATTTGGGAGAGCAAGATTGATTCCCATATGCAAATGTACCCTGTGGACAGGGACAGACCTGATGCAAAGAGCAAACTCCCTAAATGATCAGTTTTAACACGACTATATCTTCCTTTCTACTAGTGGAAAAGTCAGGTCAAGCCTTGTATGCTTAATGCTCTGGACAAGCACACAGATGTCACTGAAATAAAAGTGGTGAATTTAAAAACCAAAATGCCAATAGGTCAGAGCTGGCAAAATAAAAGGAGGTCAAGGCTGTACGATCTGAGATTCAGAGGAACCAAGAGATGGAGAGCTACAACTAAGGAGAACCAAATGAAGCTGGAGTGAAGCAGGAACAATAGCCAGGCTGGTTCTGGAGGCAGTTTAGGCACCTCTGCCCACACTGCCCACTCCGGTGATGGACAATGAATATGCCAGAGAGCAACAACTTCTGCCTAAGAATCAGACGTGTATTCTAACAGCCATTCTTACCCATTAGAAACCAAGGGCCCTCTCATACTTTGGAATAAGTTCTCTCTGCCAGCCTAGAAATAGAGAAAGTTCTACTTTAAACTACTGAACTTCCTGCACTCCCTGCTTTTATGCCCTTGCTGGGCTAATGACACATGCTAGGCCTGCCCTAATGCAGCTGAACCTTAGTCCTGGTTTCTTCTACTGTTTCACATACATTTCATGGCAACTTGGAGCAGCCTGATGGCTGCGGCACTGTTAAGGGCTTAACCCCTCAGACTAACATGGCAGAAGTAGCATGCTCTTAGTATGTGAAGCAGTTCAGGGCTCTGTATCAGAGAAGAGACTATGCTTCCTTAATTACGTTCTATTTTACAGTCACCTTTAAGAAACTGGTGAGCACATTCAGTCAACACCAGTGCAACAGCCAGTAGACACAGTAATCTGGAATCGTCTAACTCAGCTGTTTGGACTTACAAACCAGGGCATTCCTAAGAGCCAAAGAGCTAAAAAGCCCATTAAGATTCTACTTGGCTTATATCACCATGGAAACCCCTGGGGTCATGAATGGCTGGGGGGACGGGTGTTGTCTGACTAACCCAAAGCTATCAAAAATCTCTGTCCCCTAGGTAAAGGATTCTTTCTGTGTTTGAGTGCACGCACACCCTAGAGAGAGACTTCTGGCATTCTTTGACGTCACTGGAGGGACACTGAGATAAAACCCGTTCAGGCTTGGCCTCGTAGAACACAATGTTTTCCTGGAAGAATCAGAAACCTGAGAAAACATACAGACCGGAGGCGAGAGACTTAAATACAAACACAAACATAAACACACACACAGAGGCCTAGACTTCCTGGGATGTCTAATCATTCTGAAAGGAACTCCGGAACAAGGGAGATACCTCGAGGAAAGGCAGGGGCAGGCTGTTTCAGAGACGTACTTTCTAGGCCCCAGGAGAAAGAGTAAGGAGGGAGGGGGAGGCAGGAGACACTCGTTATTATAACACAGGGGAGCCAAGTAGGCATCAAGGAAGAGAGATTATCAAGGGCCTGAAGCTGCGGACACAAGCACAGACGAACACAGGATCTCAGACAGCCAGACGCGCCCGCGGAAGACGAAGGCCGGAGACGACGGCGTGGTCCGAGTCAGGCTCAGGTGAAGACCCGAAGACACAGGAAGATTTAGGAGTCCCAGCCCTCTCCCCTCTTTTTCCAGGCCCTCCGTCCCTCCTGGCCTCTGCGGGACCTGTCCCTGCCCGGCCGCACGGCTCCCCGCCCTCCGGCTGCCCGCGGCCTGCCCGGTGCGCCGGGCTCCCTCCCAGCCGGACGGCCCTTCCCAGCTCTGACGGGAGCTTCCTTCACGCCAATGAGGCTCCTGCGCAGAGGGGCCCTGCCCCTCCCCCGGGAAGGTGTGTCCCTGTTTCCTCACCTGAAACTTCCTAGGAGGACCCGTTCCCTCCCTCCCGTCGGGCGGGCTGGGGCGGGCCGCGGGTGCGGCGGCTGGAGCGGCCAGGCCTGCGCTGGGGACTGTGGCCGGCGCCTGGGACCTGGAGGGGACTCCAGGGCCGCAGCAGCATGTGACACCGAACCAGGTGCGTGCCTTCCTTCCTTCTCAGTTCGGGGCTCCGGCGGCTGTGGAGCCGGGCGGAGTAAGGCAGGGGCGGGAAGGAGCAGGAAACTAGGCCTTCCCCGGGGAGCTGCCCCCGCGGGGTCCCGGGCGCCCGCTCCGGAAATGGGGGGCTGGGCCTACCGGCAGGGCCCTTGGGCGTGTGGCCGAGCACCCAGCCGGGAAGAGGAGAGGAGCTGGAGGGAGTGCTCCTGCCTAAACATTATGCTTCCGGTGGAGTCCCGCCTTGGAAAGGAGCACCCTGACCCCAGACAGTCCCTAGGCCAGTACCAGGGATCGTGCTTCAATGTCTGGGCGCTGGGGAAAGCGAAACCCCATGAGGAATAACTGAGACTCTCTCTCCACTGTTCCTTACCTAGAGAGGTTTTATTGTCTCCTTTTTCTTAACCAGGCTGAGGCCTGCCTTCATTTATCTTCAGACGTATTTGCATATTTACGTGTGCTTAGGTATCTGCCTCTGGCCTGTTCACCGAGCCTCTTTGAATCTGCAACAGCGACTCCTGCTTTGTCTCCCTAACTATTTCCCTGTTTATGGGGAGCTTCCCAAAGCTTTCAGTTGACCACCACATGGCATTCTTAGATGTCCTGTACAGTCTGGGGCCGCAGTGGGAGTGCTAGAACAGGGGTTCACATCCCCAGTTCAGAGCACCACTGACCATTGCCTTCCAGCCAGGCTGTCCTAGGACAGCAAATCCTGATGCTGTTTGATTGTTAGGGTTCAGTGCGCTTCTCCCCTTCTTTGATCTTGGATTCCCAAGACAGATTTGCCCTTCTGTCTACCTAGAAGTGAACTATGGCCAGGACTTTTGTCAGATTGAGAGGAAGGGCTTGTCAGACAGATAAGAGAGAGTGGTTTTCCTTTCCAGCGTCCTTCCTCCTATGGGACTCCCTGGTCCTGGGTCTTTGGCCTCCTCCAGAAATCCCAACTCCCAGCTGAAAAACTCCTCACCAGGCCTCTGTCTCAGACTTCCTGTGTTATCTGTGTCTAAAAAGTATGAAGAAGCTGTTGACCTAGGCATTAGAAAAAAAGTATCATTTGTTAACCAATCCATGGGGCTGAAAGTGAAGCAAAGGCCCTTGAAGGGGTTCTTGGGAGCTGGGAGGGTGGAATTGGGGTTTCAGTTCTGACTGTTATGCAAAAGGAATGTATGTGCAAGTCCAGAGAAAGAAGTCAGGAGTGACACAAAGGAATCCCTCCATCAAAAGACACAATGATTCTCAACAGAGCCAAGAGTGTTCACATATTAGGGTCCTTAGAGAGTGTGGCTGCCCATTACATCGTTTGTCTGAGGTTCTGTGGCCACGTTACCCACGGCGTCTGTGGGATAGACAGGAACACGTCATTCCATTTGTGGTGTCTGGAGTGGTCAGTCACTATGTTGGATGGACAAGAATGGTGTCACTCATAGAGTCTTGGATTGAAAAGGCAACCTCCAACTCTTGGCCTCAAGCAATTCTCTTGCCTCAGCTTTTCTATTTTTAGTAGAGATGGGAACACACTTTTGCTCAGGCTGGCCTCCAACTTATGAACTCAAGCTATCCACCCACCTCGGCCTCCCATAGTGCTAGGATTATAAGCATGAGCCTCTACACCCAGCCTATATAAGGCAGTTGATATATTTTCAGTATTAGAGAATAGATATGTTTATTATGGTTTTCCCTGACATGGTAGGGCCTTATACAGTGGATAGAACAGGGGTCATAGCAGTCAGTGGTCCAGAAAGTTACCCTTATTTTGTTATCTTTGTAGTATTGGAGGTAATAGTGTCAAAGAGTGAATAAAGTTACACATCTATGTGGTGATCTTATTTCAATTGTAAGAGTATATTAATGATTTGGATTTTGAGTCAGAATATTTGAAACTGGCATTTCTAGGAAATACAGAGAACATGGTCTTCAAAATGTAGTGGACATCAGTTCAAAGAATGAGTAATTTGATTGGGGAGGGGGTTATATCTCTGAAATATAGTTTTATGTCTGGTGACTAGAAATGGACAAGAGCTGGGGTACTTTAAGGAAGATGATGAGCTCTGTCACACACTGTGGTAATGGGGAGACGTGGACCTTTGCCTGGTAAGAAGTCACACACACATGGATAAGGTCAGATGCAAAATACTGGTGGTCTGAAGGAAAGCTGTGTACCTAGGATGTCCTTTCCTGCCTTTGCCTGTGCTCAGATAAACAGTGATTATTCACCACTAGTGGAGAGGGAGATGAGGATGTTTGCTTTTAACATAATGGCGTTGCAAAAAAACTCTCTCCTGATGCCATTACATGAGTAAGACCAAGTTTTATAGATTTCCTTTAGCTTTGTCATGCCTGATTGCAGCAGGATTACTAAGATAGGATCAAGTAGAGAGAACATAGGGTATATTTTCCCTTTGGGGTAAATGGTGGCAGAGCAGGTGACCACTGATACTTCCAAATAATAAAAGACTGTTAGAAATGGTGTCAGTGGCATTGCAGACTGACATACACTATGCCACCAAGTTGGAACAAAAGTGTCCAGGTAACACATAGCCTGGATATGGCAGAAGCACACCATATTAGCGGCCATTTGTTTGGAAACATGGTGGTATATATGGAGGAAAGGGCCTGCACAATAGAGATGTGGGTGAGGGGAGACTACAGGTTTAGTCACATGATCTCCTTAGGCAGGCAGGAGTCAAATTTCAGAAAGTGTCTTGCAGTGAGCAAGCATATTATTTAATATGTGAAAAAGAGGGTCACATCATAGAATCACCCATAGTGATTATCATACTTTGTATAAGCATTGCAGGCTAGATAGAAGGAGCAAATCACATACTATGTCAGTTAACTGGAAAAGGAAATAAAAGTTCTTCTCCATGGGTACAATTATGTCAGACATACCTCTTTGGCCTATATAGATAGTATCTGTGTCTGTGGGGTGGCCAGGAACATGTCGCATACTGTGCATTTGCAGGGTGGCTGGGGACCTGCCTGTTGGGTTATGTCAGGCTCTATTGCATTGAGACTGCAAAGCCGCCTCCCTCGGTGTGTGTGTGTGGGTGCATGCATGCATGTATGTGTGCAGTGGCTTGGTAGAACAGCAGGCATTCCGGGAAGGTGGGCTTCTGGTTCAGAGTTGGACCAAACAAGAAATATGCAGGGTTAGGTGCAGAAAGGGGTCCATGGGATTCTGTGGTCTTTTCTGGAGTAGGCTTACTAGCTTTATTACAGGAGGACATCTGGTTGCTTACAGTACACTTAAGTCAAGCGACTCCCTGGCTTACTCATGCCATTTGCTCAGAAGACTTGAGCAAGTATCTAGAGTCTATGACCTTTAGTTTCCTTGTGTGTAAATTGAGCAAAGTTTTTTGTATTTCAGTAAACATTCTTCTTGAATCCTACATTTCTCTCTTACACTCATTCTCAGGTCAACAATAATTCCAATATCCAGCGTCTCTCAAAGATAACAATGCCTTTTTTATGTAAACTCATTTAATCTGTATTAGAACTATGAAGGAGTCATTGTATCCCCTTTGTAAAGATAAGAAAATGGACAAATAAGTTAAATGATTTCCATAATTGTTTTAGAACTAGCAAAAATACAAAGCAGCAGAACTAAAAATGGAACCACATTCTTTTTAGTCTCTATTCTTTCTTCATTCATTTGTGCAATACGTCCACTCTTCCTGTCTTCCCTCCTTAAAGGGCTTCAGATGGAGGGGATTGAGCGGTTATTATTGCAGTGTTTATGCCCTCGTGGAGCTCATGTGCTAGCCTGGAAAATAGACATTAAATATGTCATTGCAAGTGTAATTGGTATTTGAAGACAAGCAAAAGATTCTTTGGGGCAGAAGAAGAGGCATCTGGGCAGAAGAGCAGTGCATGTAAAGTCTGCAACTGAGAGACAGAAGGGTGGGCTAAGGAGACCAGAAGCTGGTGGGGTGGGGCTAGTGCTGACAGGTGAGGAGACTGTTGGAGAGGAAGGCAGAGGCCAGATGGTGCAGAATGAACAACCCATGGGAATATTTGGCTTTCATTTCAAAGGCATTCAGAGGCTACTGAAGAATGTAATCTAGAAGTGGTACTTTTGAAGCTCACTCAGGGGCTTCATGGAGAATGAACTGGAATAAAGATGGGTGAGGGCCAGTGACCAGACTGTGCCCAGATGCACTGGTTCAGGCAAGAGAGCAGCAGCTCATACCAGATTGTAGCCTTGAAGATGGCCAGAAGTGGACAGCCTTGAGTGATTTTTAGCAGGTGGGGTCAGTTAGGACTTGGCGCTCGATTAGCTATAGGGAATCTGGGACAAGAAGGAAATAAAGAATTGCATTCTTTATGTGAAAAATATTTTTGAAACACTTAGTATGGCCCAGGTATTGTGCCAAGTATAGACAATTGAGCAAAACAGGTGGAGTGTTTCATCTCATAAAGCTTACGGTCCACTGGTTGAGATAGAGGGTAAATCAAGATATATACATAGATGCATAATTATAGTTTTGTAAATGCTATGAAGGAAAAGTCAAGTGAATTATAGTTGTTAAGTACTAGAAAGAGAAGTACTACAGTTTAGCCCAGTTAAAAGATTGGGAAAAACTTAAGGAATAAAACAAGAAAAAGGTAGTATCACAAATAACAAGGGGCATTTCTAACATCAGTAGTCTCAAGTACTAACAAGAACCACACAAAGTAAGAGTGCATAGAGCCTTTTTTGTAATTAATGATATGAAGATTATTGTAGAGAATGTTGGCAGGAATGTACTGACTTAAGTTGGATTGGAGGTGGGTGTGTTGCGAGAGCATAAGGACAACAGAGAGGAACAACTCGTAGACATTTGAAAGGCAAGAAAGATGTGGGGATGCTTAAAAACCAGTCGAGTGGTTACAGCCGAGAAGCTGAAGGTGTGAGGAGCCAGGGTAAAAATGATGGGGCTCAGTAAGGAGGGAAGATAGGAAGAGTGGACATGCAAGCAGTTGCAAGAGTGGACATGCAACAGTTTCTAAATTCTTTGCACCGAAAGAGATGAGGTATCCAGCTGGAATTGAGAAGAGAGGTAGGAGGTCAACATCTTGAGAATGAGAAGAGTTTATGTGGTTGTTGGGGAAAAGGGAAGAGTGAGGTAATGAAGGTCAAGGCCTCATGGAAGGTGGCAATCATTGTATCTGCTACAGCACAAAGTCTAGTTATCATCCTCCTTTACAAGAACTGCCTCTACAATCAAAAATAAAACTGTTCACTAGTTACAAGGCTCCACTGGACACTATGAATAAAAGGGTGAGTACAATCCAGACCTTGTATAAGGATGATGAAACTGCAGTTGTCCTACCCCACCAGCTTTCCATCTCTTTAGCTCACCCCCACCCCTTTCTACCTGGAATCCTCTTCTCCTGCCCCACAGCATTATTTGCTTCTCCTCCAGCCCCCCTTGCATGTAGCAATCACACTTTGGCTGTAACAGCCTGACCTGTTTTTGCCCATGTCCACAGTTGAGGAAGAAGATCCCCTCCTGACTCTGTCTCTCCAGGCTATTAGATCTCGGGTGTGTCATGCACTGCATCTGGAAGCTCCATGAAGCTGAGTCATTGTGGGTGTCCAGAGAGCAAACCAGGAGAGACAGAATGTGACATAATACAGTCCAGAGGGGACTGGCCACTGGGAGTATTTGGTACTCTTTGACAATGGTCTTGTACTCTTAATTGTTTATGATCTATTTCCCCCATAAGACTACAAGTTCCATAAGGACAGGATCCTTGTCTAATTCACCACTGAATGCCCCACACTTAAAAGGACCGCTAAGTAAATACGTATTAAATGAACACAGCAGAACCTCTGTAAGTCGACCACCCAAAAGACTAGAACAAACTGGTCTACATATGGAGGTGGTCACCATAAGGAACTGAGCCTACTGTGCTAATACATACATGTGGTGCATGTCTGGTCTATGAAAATTAGGTCAACTTAAGAGGGTGGTCAATGTAGGGAGGTGGTCAACTATGACATTCTACTGTATATAAATGGTAAGTTTTATCAAGGCTATTGCTTATTTTGTTGATTGCCTTTTGTCTCAAAGAATGACCCTAAATGGAACCAAAGAATGAGTCACTCTTCTTTGTCAAGGCCACCCCCTCTAAGTGGAAAAAGTAGAGGTGTTAGAAACCTTTGTCTTTCATTGTTCCTTAGGATTCAGCCCTGATGGAGGCTGAGGAGCCCCCACATGGAGTTTTCCCAATCCCTGCTATAGCGGAATTCAGTACTGTCCCTGAAGTGCCCATGGGGAGCAGCCAGATCCCTGCCTTGGAGCCTGAAGCTCAAGAAGGTGAAGACCTGTCCCATCCATGGAGAGAGGAATGCAGACCCTTCGAGACACAGCAGAGAGAGTCAGGGGATGTGACTGACTATGCAGTTACAAGTATGGCATCTTTCCCCAAGGAAGGTCCTACACATGTGGGGACCAAATGGGAAACCCTTGTGACTGAGGCCTGTGACTCACCAGAGCAACCAAAGGCAGTGCCCCAGAGCCCAGCAGACAGACAGGCAAGGACAATATTTCCTCCAGAGCCCTGTGCCTGCCCCTTGCAGGGTGAACATCTAGACGTGGTCTCTATATCCAGTGATCTTGACAGCAGAGTGGAGGTAGAATTTTTGCCGGAATTCACTACTCCAATGTTGGGATCTGAACAGGCTGAAGAGAAGGAGGAAACCACTCTAGATACCTTCACTCCAACCAGATATTCTCCTTCCTGCAAAGAGCACCCTACAGAGACCAGCGAGACCAAGGACCCTGAAGATGGAACTGTTGGGCAGGAAGAGCTTCTGTTCAGGGCGGTGCAGGGAAGTTGGAGGCCAGAAGAGCTCTGGCATCCCCAGGAGGCCCAGGGGCTAGAAGGACAGGGGCAGCAGAAAGTGGGGCTCCAGGGAGAGGGAGCCCTGAGTGGGGACAATTGTGATGATGGACTCTGGGGACAGCAGACACAGAGGGTAGAGCAGACAGATGGTGAAGAGGGAGTACAGAGGCGAGAGCAGAACCAGGCACAAGATGATGGGCCACCCAGGAGGATGGGAGAAAGGGAGTGGCTCCCTAGGGGACTGGAGGGCCCAAAGGATGGTGCATGGGGGCAAGAGGATGTGAAGGGCAGTGAGCAGGGCCAGGAAGGTCAAAAACAGGGGGAACCAAGCAGGAGGGATTCAAAGGAGCTGGAAGAAAGTAGGGGGGATTCTTGCTCTGAGCAGTGTCAGAGCTGGGTGGAGCAATCAGAGGAAGTAACTGGAAAGCAAAGAGCTCAGGGTCTAAAGGGGGATGTGTTACCAGTGGATGGGTCAGAAGAGGAGCCGGGGGGTTGGGGCAGAGGCAGCCTGGCCAGAGTGGGAGAAGAAGGGGGCATGGAAGAGGAGAAAGAGCATCATGGACTTTCAACACTGGCTCTGGTCACCGCTGAGCTCTCTTCTCCCCATGACTTGTTCCCAGATGCCTTATATCCCAGAATGCAGAGTCCTGGGACTCAGGCAGAGCCCAGGGCTGAGGAACTGTCCCCCTTAGCTCTGCCCCCTACACTGGAGCACATAGAATGTTCTCACCAGCTGGTTTCTCTAAGAAGCTCCTTTCCTACTGGTGAATCACTGGACAATGAAACCACTCAAGACAGCCAGCAAGAGGCATCTGAGCTGGGGAAGGGGACAATGTCCTGCCAGCAGCCTGAGGAGGTTTCTGCCAATGCATCTGGGACTCCTCCAAGAACAATGGATTCTCCTCCATCTAGCCTTGCTGAGGTCTCCCCTGTCACACCTTCCTGGTCATCTGCCAGTATCCCATCTGACTTTCCATCTGCATGTTCTCTAGAAGTTTCCAGAGCCTCTCTCTTGACAGACAAGCCCTCTCCCTCTGGGACTTCCAAGCCTCGCCCTGCCTCCCTCCATGACTTCCCCTCTGTAGAGGCCACCTTAGATCCATGTGCCAGCTCTGATGGGGCCGACCCTGATGGCCCCTTTGCCAACTGCACAGGGGCTATCCCACACATACGGTGCAACTCCTTCCCTGGCTCCCACAGGACAGCACAGAATCCAGACCTGTTGGGAATGTCACTTTCCTTCTCCCATTCAGAGTTGCCCCAGAGACCCCCCAAACCTGCCATCTATGGCTCTGTAATCCCAAGGAGGGACAGAAGGAGTGGAAGAGACTGCAACATCATTTTGGAATCCCCCAGTGCATTACCCGTTTCCAGGCAGGACTCTCAAGAACTCGCCTCAAGCGTAGAGCAGCCCAGTGGTCCTGCCAGCAGTCAGCCATGGGAAGCCCCACTCAGTCCAGACTTGGCCGCCGAGTCTCCTGCCTGTGGTTCTTCCCTACCCTTTGTCTCTATGGATATGAGGAGCAAGGACCCCTTGCCCCCTCCTCCCCTAGAGAAGAGGCACGTGCCCCCCTCCATGGTGGAGAGAGATGGTCATCTTTGTGCTGCGGTCCCCACACTGAAGCGGCATAACCATGCTCCTCCATTGGTCCTAGGTTTGGGGCTACATAGCCCCCCTAAAGGCCCACGCCCACAAATTCCTGATCCCCTTGTGTCAAGGCAGCACCGACCTCTGCCATGTACCCCAGACAGCCCCCAGCACACTCAGACCTCTTTCTCCCCTAGGCTCAAGTACAACAAACCATTACCCCCAACTCCTGACATGCAGCAGTCCCACCATTCTCCTGTTTCTTCCAGTATCTCAAGACGCTATAGGCCTCTTCCCCCTGTGCCCATCATGGACCCTCCTTCTGAGCCACCCCCACTGCCCCCAAAGTCCAGGGGCAAGAGCAGGACCCCTCAGGAAGGACTGATGAACTCAGGGAGCCAAGCCAAAGCAAGACCTGTTTGTCAGGACTGGACGGTCTCCACTGCCCCCTCTGCTGGACGGACCTCCTGGCCCCCGGCTGTGGGCAGATCTACAGAGTCTCTGGCTTCCACCAGCAGGAGTAAGAGTGAAGTGTCCCCTAGCATGGCTTTTAGCAATATGACAAATCTTCTGAGGCCCTCTTCCCCTACTACTCCCTGGACTCAAGAGCTTCCAGGACCCACCCCTGCAATTGCACCAGGGCTCTCAGAAGAGTCTGAGGCCCCTGCAAGAGAAACTTGGAGAAGAACAGTCTCTAGAGATGCAGTCAATGGGTCCAGGAAGCCAGCACTGAGCCAAGCCAGGCAGCCAGAAAAGCCCAGCCATCTACACCATCCCCAGCTGGAGAAGGCATCCAGCTGGCCCCACCGGCGGGACCCAGGAAGACAGCCTGGGGGCGGCAGTGGACAAGCTGTGGTGCCTGCAGAGGGGCCCAACAAGCACAAGGGCTGGAACCGGCAGGGCCTGCGCAGACCTTCCATCCTGCCCGAGGCTGCTTCAGGTGAGCAAGGACTGTCACAAGGTTCATCCTCCTACCACCTCAACCCTTCTGTCCCAGGGTCCTTCCCATTGCATCTGCTGGATTTCCTCACACACAAGCCTGACTTCAAGACTGGGGGAAGCCCTGGGCCCCCCACCCCCCACACTATTCCTTCTCTTCCCCTCTGTCCTCCATCTCTCACTCCACTAGGGCCTTCCTTGAATATCACCTTCATTCCCCAGGTTGTTGTGGACTCCCTCCAACTTTTCACCTGCTTGACCCCCTAGGGAATACAGAGCCGCCCCCACCCCCCCATCTAAGATCAAGTCAGTTTCCATCTTGACTCAAGGGCGAGGGCTAGGGACACAGCTGGTGCTGGTCTCCTCTATGGCTCTCTGCCTTGCCATTCTTCCCTCTCCCCCACTCTCGGACTTACCTTCTTCAGCTGTCTCCAAATGTCCCTCTGAAATCTCACTTAGCTTGCCCATTTCCACTTTCAGATTCACAAGGTCCAGCTGTGGAAAGATTCCCTAACCCCTCAGACACTATTGTCTTCCGGTGAGTCACCCTCTGTCCTGATACACACAATTGTACTCTCCATTTGGAATACTGAGATTTCCTAATTAGGATGTCTGCTGATGAGGATTCTGGGATCCTGGATGGCTCATACCTATCTCTTTTGGGGGTAGGAAGGGAAGAGAGAGACACCAGAATCCCATGGTATCTACCTCATTCTGTCAGCCCAATCCGACTCATCTGTCTTCCCAAGCCCTTTGCCCACAAAATCAAGTCCATGTAAAAGTGCCATGTTACTGGGCAGCACCTGTGGCTCAAAGGAGTAGGGCACCAGCCCCATATGCCGGAGGTGGTGGGTTCAAACCCAGCCCCGGCCAAAAACAGCAAAAAAAAAAAGTTTCATGTTACTCCCAAGTGATCAAGCTGCATCTCTGTGCCTCTGCAGGGCATGTCCCAGAGATGTTAGAGCCTTTGTCACCTGCCATCACCTGGGGCTGCTCTGTGTCTGACCCACAGAGCCCTTCTTTACTCCACAGGGAGAAAAAACCAAAGGAAACCTCAGGAGGCTTTTCAAGACGCTGCTCTAAGCTCATCAACTCTTGTGAGTACCTTGAAACAGCTCTAGACCCAGGTGGCTCTTCTGCCAGGAGTGAAGAGGAGCTTGTGGTCAGCAGTGTCAAAGGGGAGAGGGAATTGTTGGGAGGTATCTGTGTCTCCGCTCACCCCCTTTTCGCCCCACTTCTCTCTTGGCCCATGCCTCCTTCCCCCTCCTTAGCCCAGGTGCTCTACCAGGAGTACAGCGATGTCTTCCTGAACAAGGAGATTCAGAGCCAGCAGCGGCTGGACAGCCTGGCAGAGGTGCCCGGGCCTATGTCCCCTCGGCAGCCTCGAAAGGCTCTGGTGTCCTCTGAGTCGTACCTGCAGCGCCTGTCAGTGGCCTCCAGCAGCTCCCTCTGGCAGGAGATCCCTGTCGTCCGCAACAGCACTGTGCTGCTCTCCATGACCCACGAAGACCAGAAACTGCAGGAGGTGCCGAGCAGGGAAGGGTGGGGGAGGGAATGCAGAAAAGGTCTCATTTGCTAACATTCTTACCTCCTACTCACCACTGCCACCAAGAGCAGGCTGTTCCCACCACACATCACATATGCACACACACCATCAGTCATCTCCATTAAGAATTTGATTATTTATTAAGTGTCCTACTATCCCTCATCCCTGCCTCCTCATGCCCTGAGCCAGTTACTCCCACCTGCTATTGGTTTGGGCTCATTCAGGGTGACCAAGCCTCTGAATTTTTATTAGGAGCCTGGAAATTCCATCACTGTTGTTTTAGGGCAGATGAAATTGTCCCTTTTCAACCAGGGTTTCAGGCTACACTGTAGATTTCCTCTGTGCTCAAAGCACATACCCAGGAGCTTGCTGTTGGATCCCTTGAGGAGGACTCCTTGCAGCTGTCATGTGGCCCACTGATCTAACACAGGCTTGGTCATACTCCCAATAACAAAACTTAAGTGGAAGCTATTTGTCTGATTTTAAGCAATTACCATTAAAAAGTTTTACATGGAGAGCTTCTCTTAATAATCTGTCTTAAATAAGGGGTAGAAAATTTCTTCCTAAGAAGATAGTATGGCACAGTGGAATAGAATGATGTTTAAAGAATTAGATTCTGGAGATAATGAACTGGATGTGAAGCCCACTTTAACATTTTCTATTTAACTTTGGCCAAATGACTTGCTCTTTCTAAGCCTCTGTTTCCTCATTTGTAAAACTAAAATACAAAGAGATATTGGAAGAATCAAAACAAGATAAATGACTGATTCATAGTGATCACTCAAACATGATGACTATTTTCATTTTAAGTAAGGCAATCCTGGATTTGAATCATGGCTTCAAAGTTTACTAGCTGTGAAACCCCAGGCAAGTTATATAAATTCACTAAATCCATTTCCTCATCAATAAATTGACCTTAATAATGCCTACCTTGCAGGGTTGCTGTGTGATTAAAGGAAATAACACATATCTTGCTTTGCCTAGTAAATGGTGCATAGTTAGTTAAATATCAGTGCTGTACTCTCTGCTTTTCACAGGCTAGGAGGAGTAAAATTTGAGCCATGAGGACTTATGGATAGGCATTGCTCTTGCCAAGTCAAACATAAGCAGTTACATATTTTTAAGCTTTCCCAAGCTCAGACTTAAGTGCCCTGTTCCAACTGAAGTTTTTAATGCACATGGAAGGTATTAAGAAAATCACCAATCTTCCCTATATTTATTGACCAAACAGTGGGGAAATGCCAGGAACTCTACCTTCTTTCATCAACCCCCAACATACTGCAAAGTCCACTAGGGCTTCTGTTCCACTCCTGATCTCACCTGCGTGATAAGAGAGACCTTTACATCTCTACCTCTCGTACACACATTCATTTCATAAGATATCTCCCCCATGATCTGTCATTTCCTTTGACTGTCACATCTTTGTGGGGTCACCATATCTACATAGACAAGAAAACTGAGGTTCAGAGAGGCTAAATGAGCCATCATATGGTCAGCAAATGCCAGAGCGAGGATGCAAGGGAAACTTCAGTGTCCTGGTCAGGGGTGTTGTATGGGAGGGACCAATGGTCACCATGTCACTGATCACTCAAGTCCTCACCAAGAGGTATACATGTCTTTTTCTTTTCTATACAAGCATCTGTCTTAAGACCACATGTCTGGATGGAAAATGTGAAGAACCCACCAAGGGTCACCTCTGTGAGTCATGGTGCCCCCTGCTGGAACTTCTAAATAAGTCCTCACATGCTGGCCTTTATCTGCTAAAATATAACTACACCATCTTGTTTTCGAATACCCTGTTTCTCTCCACTTATCTTCAAACCCCAAACTGAACCTACAACCTTGATCTCTTAAATCTGTTCTCTAGCTCAGTAAATGACTCCATCATTCACAAGTTACCCAAAGCAAAAAACTAACGCTTTGGTTTTGACCCGTCTTCCTCTTTTAAGCTCCATTTCTATCACATAACCAAGCCCTTCCAAATCTACCCCCTAATTAATTATGAAATTCTTCTACCCCTCTCCATCCCCCTGGCTGCTCAAGTCTTCGTCTCTCATCTGTAATTATTAGAGCTGTTTCCCAACACAGCTCTCTTGTTCCTTCTAATCTTTACTTTGCATTGTGGTCAGAAATAGTTTTATAAAAAAAAAAATATGATCAAGCTATTTCCCTGTTTTTCTTTTCCCTTTGTCTTAAGTCCAAACTATTTTTTACTGTTTACATAACTCTTCCTGGCCTCTCCAGCTTTGTCTCTGGCCACTACTGCTGTATAGTTGGTTCTAAAAATGCCAATTTATTTAATGTCTTAAAATAATTTTTATTGTGCATATTTAAGGCATATAACATGATGTTATGGGAGCTATTGACAGAGTAATGAAGCAAATTAACATATCCGTCTCCCATAGTGACTCACTTTTTGTGTTTGTTATTTAGGTTTTTTAAAAACATGTTCTTCTCATACACCTTTGGGGACTTATACTTGGTCTTAAAGGCCAAGGTTAATCTCACTCAAGTGTTTTTCCCCTCTCCCCACAGACCAAGTTAGGTTCTGGTGTGACTGTGAGCCATAATCAGACTTACCTCATTCACTGCTCTACCCCTGAAACCTTGCACACTGGCTGTGGCTGGCATACATCTGAGAGTCAATAGCATTTCTTAGTCAGTCTTCTTCTTCTTCAAACTCCTAGGCCAAATTTGAGCTGATCTTGTCTGAGGCCTCATACCTGCGCAGTCTCCATGTAGCTGTGGATCATTTCCAACTTTCAACCGCACTCCGGGCCACCCTTTCCAACCAGGAGCACCAGTGGCTCTTCTCTCGTTTACAGGACGTCCGAGATGTCAGCACCACGTGAGCACCCCTTCTCCCCAATGCCACTCACTCTGCCCCACTGTTGTTACCCTTTAAACCTTCAGGTGGGGTTTTTTTTTTTTTTCCTTCTTCTTGGAAATCCTCTTATTGCTACAGTCACAGGATAAAAATTGGCCTCAGCTCCCTCCACAATTCCCTATGGTTGTGGGAAAATTCCCTATGTAGGGATGGGAAAAGCCAAGAAGAAGAGAGGACATGTGTATGAAGAGATCCACTGATGGATAAATTAGTGGATGAGACAGGCTTCCTGGGTTTGAGATTTTGGATGTACTGATGGCATTGGAGATGGAGTGTAGAAATTATCCCAAATCAGAAAACTTGAACCGGGTCAAGACAAGAACAAGAAACGGAATGTTAAGATCAGAGAGTTAGGTCGGCAAACTAGGGATGGAATAGAGAGAGTTCTAGTGCACAGCAAGGGCGGACAGCCAAGGGAAGCAATAGACATTTTGGTCAAGGGAGAGAAGTCATCACAAGTAAGCGCAGCAGCAGGCAGCCTACTGCTGAGCTGAGGCCCAGAGGTCTCACGACACTTGTTTAATTAACACACAGGTTCCTCTCAGACCTGGAAGAGAACTTAGAGAACAACATCTTCTCCTTCCAAGTATGTGACGTCGTCCTGAGCCACGCCCCAGATTTCCGCCGGGTCTACCTGCCTTACGTCACCAACCAGACCTATCAGGAACGCACCTTCCAAAGCCTACTGTGAGACTGATCCCCATTCAATCCCCGTTGGCCCTGCCGTCACCATGTGCCAGTCCCCAGCCCAGGGTGTCACCCTGGGAGCATGTGTCCTTGTGCCTGTCTGAGACTCTCCAGGTTCTCAGCCAGCACCCTCAGCCACCCCACCAGGGCCCCTGGTTGTCAGCTCCCGCCGTTCTTTGCCACCCCCAGATAATCCACTAAGCTTCCACTCCCCAAGTCCCTCTGAGTCCCCACTGCTCCCCACGTCCCTCCTCACCCCAGGCTCGCTGCTCATGCAGGAGCAGCAACAGCAGCTTCCGAGAGGTCTTGGAGAAGCTGGAGAGCGACCCCGTCTGCCAGCGCCTGTCCCTCAAGTCCTTTCTGATTCTGCCCTTCCAGCGCATCACCCGCCTCAAGCTCTTGCTCCAGGTGCAGCCCTGCCCACCCTATCCTCTCCCCTCAACTCAAAGGGGTGCTCTCGGGAAGCCCTTCGGCAGAGGACCGCCCATTCTTCTGCCACGTTTTCACGTCCCTTGTATAACATGAGCGCTCCCCCTCCCCCGCCCCACACCCTCTTTCTCAGAAATATCTTCTGCTGAAATGTCACCCGTGGGCTTTTGCATTAGCCAGCCCCAAATCATCTCTTCCTTTTTCCCTTTCCTTCCTCTTGTCTGACCCCTGCCTGCTCTTGGCTCAATAGAACATTCTGAAGAGAACACAGCCAGGGTCCTCCGAGGAAGCAGAGGCCACCAAGGCACACCATGCCTTGGAAGAGGTAAGCAGCTACCACCCCACCTGCCGCCTGTGTGTGTGTCACAGAGAGACCTTCCCTGTCCCCGCTCCAGCCCCCGGTCTGGTGGGACCTTGTTGGTGAGAGGGCTCAGCCACCTCACTGGGTCTACCAAACCTCCAGATGTGCACACCCCATGGCCTCTCCTGCCTGGGCACACCCACTATTACAGCCCACAGTCAAATCTTACCTTCACTTAGCCCAGTAATGTTCTGCCAGGTCACACCCAGGGTACCAGAGTCCTAGAACTGAAACAGAATGCTGCGTTCACTCAATTTTAGTCTGGTGGGAAAGAGCCAGGCTGTCACAACCTATTTCCAGGTTGCTTGAGAGGGTCTCAAAAGTGAAAGGCTCTAACCCAGATCTTCCCCTTCCTCATTCTCAGCTGATCCGAGACTGCAATAGCAACGTCCAGAGGATGCGCCGGACAGAGGAGCTGATCTACCTGAGCCAGAAGATTGAGTTTGAGTGCAAAGTGAGTGAGTCCCAGGTGCCCCCACCGTTGGCAGGTCCCACAGAGCACCCTCCAACATGGAACCGGCCTGCTCACACTGCCCCTGGTCTCTCATCTCATGTCTGCCCACCTTCCGTTCTGTCCCATTTCTGGGAGGCCTGCTTCAGTCCCCAAGACACAGGCAGTCTCTGAGTTACAAAGCCAATGGATGTACAGCTCACAAATGGGGCTATCATAGGTGATAGGTGAATGTACCTGTTCCAACTTAAATTCAACTTAAGAACAAACCTACAGAACCTATCTCATTTGTAATCTGGGGTTAAATGAAAAAGAGCAAAGGACCGTGTGTATCTTAAGTCACCTTTTGTATTAAAGTGGGAAGAGCAAATCTGTACATATGTCTATATGTCTGCTTGTGTGTATGTAAAGAAACTCTGGAAGGATATTAAGAGAAAAAGGAACAGGTACATTTGGGAAATGTGTAGGTAAGGAAGGCACGAGAGAGAACTTCTCAATGTGAGCTTTTACAAAAGTCTTTTTGGTGTTTGAACCATTCATTGTTTTATCAAGTTTCCTTCTAGTCTAGCACCCAAAAGAACATAAAATTGAATCTAAGTATAGGACCCAAGTCTTCCATCCAAACACAGATTTAAAGCAGACATCCCATTTAGAATAGACACCATCTTTATGTCCCTAGAAGGGGAAGGAAATCTTTTATCTGCATACTAATTCTAGTGCAGTACCCTCATCTTTACCCACACTGCAGCAGACCCCATGACTTCCTATTCTCATCCCCACATCTGATTCCTCTGATGTCTCTGGTTACAATCCAAGAGGGGACAGATGCCAGAGTTGCCCCTAAACTATTAACTGCATCATACTGTCCCTGCCTTACTGTGCCACATGCTCTAATTGGGTGCTTCCACCTCTTTTTCAGTTCAGGCTTCCAGGGCAGAGCTTTCCCACACAGCCCCTGACCTGGGTGGGGCCATAAGCACCTTCTGTTTGTCTGAGTGTAGAAATGCGGGAGCCACATGCCAGTGGACAATGGTAGTTAAAGAGCTCAGAAAGAAAGGGAGTCTAAGTGGTGGGTTATGAGCAAGAGGGAAGGTATGGAAGAGATGTTTGTCAGAGGTGGAACTTGTATGGAAGTGGCTTGGGGACGAGGGGACTGAAAGCAAGAGAGCCAGCCTCACCCTGTCCCACCTGTGACACTGCCTTCTCTCTCTCCCCTGCCCTATAGATATTCCCACTCATTTCACAGTCACGCTGGCTGGTGAAGAGTGGGGAGCTCACAGCCCTGGAGTTCAGTGTCTCCCCAGGACTGCGAAGGAAACTGAACACACGCCCAGTTCACCTGCACCTCTTCAATGACTGTCTGCTGCTGTCACGGCCCCGAGAGTCAGTGGCTGGAGTGGGAGGCCAGGGGACAAAAAGGGATGGGATGAGGCAAGAGGGAAAGGGACAGAAAAGTGTCATGCTCCTAGAGGGAACTTTCTCAATGACTTAACCCATAGTGTTTAGGTCATAACCTAGAAAAGAGAAAAAAATGCCCAGTGTAAACAGGGGGTCCCACCAAATTGTCATGAGGTCACATGGCAGGATGTATATTGTTATAGATAGGAACAAATGCAGCAATTTGGCTTATCCCATTCTGGAATCAGTTTATTTGTGACTTCTTTGGATTGGGCTAGTCTACCAGCCTAGAGATACTTAGCTATTAATAATTCTGATCTTAACTCTCAGATCCCAAGGGCCTTGGAAAATTTGTTAGTTCTGTCTTTGTACGTTTTGAAGTGGTTGTGTGTCCATTGCACTAGATATGTGGTTTGCAAACTAGTGACAAATCCCTGAGGAGTTAAGTTAGAGCTACCATCTTGGGAGTTAAGTTAGAGCCATCAGAAGGGGGTTAGGGGAATGTGTAGGCTACATATTCTGAGGATGGGAATGAGGGTGGATAAAATACAAAAAATCTAGAATCAGGATGAAAAAGACCTGTGTTTTGCAGGGGCAGCCGATTCCTGGTATTTGACCATGCTCCCTTCTCCTCCATCCGGGGGGAAAAGTGTGAAATGAAGCTACACGGACCCCACAAAAACCTCTTCCGACTCTTTCTGTTGCACAATGCACAGGGCACCCAGGCTGAGTTCCTGTTCCGGACCGAGACTCAGTGAGATGGGGCTGGGCAGGGAGTTTGGGTGGGCAGCTGGGGAAGGAGGTGGCACCAAGGCAGAAAACATGTCCAGGAAGTAGCCATAGCAGCATTTGGCCTGTGCTGACCTGGGGCACGTCTGTAGAAAACTCCTGGAGCTAATGGACAACTTGCAGGAGATTGGGGGTGGGAGCATTACAAGTCATCAACAAGGCTTGGCACCTACTTTGTACCTTTCACTCTCATAGGACAAGGCTGGTGGGGGCGTGTCTGAAGGAGACAAGCACTGGGTACCTTTGCTTTCCTTGCCTCCCCCTCCTAACCCCTCCTCTATTGAGCATAAGTCCATAGTGTTGAGAACTTTGATTTGCCCATCTTTTCAATAACAATTTAAAAAAACACATTCACACATACATACATTTTTGAAAATATTAATAACAACCTCTAAAATCTGGGACACACTGTCTGTAGTAATGAACATCTCATAGAGTACAGCTATTATTGCTGCTATAAAAAATATAAGAAGAGTCTCTCTTTATAAAGTTTGACGTATTTGATGATTTAAGGATCCCCATGTTGTAGACACTTTTTTAGTTTTTTCCCTTGGAAGACACTTCAGGGTGGGCTCAATAATACTTGTCATCACTTTTTTTTTTTTTTTTTTTTTTTTTTTTTTTTTGAGACAGAGCCTCAAGCTGTCCCCCTGGGTAGAGTACCATGGCATTACAGCTCACAGCAACCTCCAACTCCTGGGCTCAAGCGAGTCTCCTGCCTCTGCCTCCCAAGTAGCTGGGATCACAGGCGCCCGCCACAACGCCCGGCTATTTTTTGGTTGCAGTCGTCATTGTTGTTTGGCGGGTCCGGGCTGGGGATTCGAACCCGCCACCTTAGGTGTACGTGGGTGGCGCCTTAGCCGGTTGAGCTATAGGCGCCGAGCCAATACTTGTCATCACTTATGGAACAGGAGAGCAGGCACAGGTGTTTGTGTGAAAAATATCACATAAGTCAAATAATCAGAAGCAGATTCATGTTCTTTGTTTAGTGCTTTGGGCAGCATCTTCCTGGAGCAAAGGCTAGGAGAATGCAAAAATTTAGCTTGGAGGGTGGTTCCTGTGACTCAGTGAGTAGGGCGCCGGCCCCATATACCAAGAGTAGTGGGTTCAAACCCAGCTCCAGCCAAACTGCAACAAAAAATAGTCAGGCGTTGTAGCAGGTGCTTATAATCCCAGCTACTCAGGAGGCTGAGGCAAGAGAATTGCCTAAGCCCAAGAGTTGGAGGTTGCTGTGAGCTGTAATGCACGGTACTCTACCAAGGGTGACAAAATGAGACTATCTCTAAAAAAAAAAAAAAAATTTGAATTGGATTACATTGTACAACTATTATATATATATGTAAAAAGATATATCTCCCTTATCTAGTTATTATTGCAGACTAATTTTTATTTTTGAGATATTTGACTAAAGGGAGGTGGGCAAGGGAGTGTCAAGAATCATGCAGAGTAATATAGGGAATGTAAACTGAGATGAACATTTTGCTCAGTATAGTTTGCAAAATGCAAAATCTGCCTTGACAGGTGAGTTTATGTCCCTACTTGGAAGATATAAGACACCATATCCTGTAAAAAGAAGGGGTGACATATAGCTCAAGATTTTGTCGTATTTCCAACCAGGCTGAGTCCCATTTACATTTGCCATAGAAGCCATGAAACTAGGCAACTTTCTGAATTAGACAAGTCCCTCTCACAGACATTGGCCTTCCCTATTATTGGCCCTCTCCTGCATCCCCAGAACTGCAGTGGAAGCTGTGACTCTGCTTTGTGTTCTCAGAAGTGAAAAGCTGCGATGGATCTCAGCCTTGGCCATGCCACGAGAGGAGTTGGACCTTCTGGAGTGTTATGGTGAGTGAGAGCCTAAGGAAGAGAGAAAAGAGGCAGGGTCAGAGATTTCCTTTTGATACAGCAGATGAAAGGAACTGGGTGATAACCCCAGGAGCCTTCCATTTATTGCTTTTCCCCAAAATGTCAGGGTGGAAGATTGGTTGCTGGAGCTCAAATACCTGAGATGCATCTAATTAAGATTACCCATCACCATGACAATGCCCTTCCCCCATTAAAATTTTTATCCCCTTTAGTGTGTCCTGCTGTTAGTTTGCCTAGATTTTACCTGCTTAAAGGTCTTGGAGAAGCAAGAGAAGAAAGCATAACTGCAAGAGGAAGTGTAGGAGAATAGCAAAGCAGACCTGTTTTGGCCACACCCCTCCTATGCCACACCTACCCCAGGTAGCCAAAGGCACATGTTACAAATATGTTTGTGTTCACACTAAGACCAGAATTATTCAGGTTCTCCTATCAATCCCACAGTTGTCTTTCAGCAAGAATTCCCTAATTTATACCCAGAGAGAATCTGAACTTAATGGAACATTGAGCCTTTAGAGACTGAGAACAAAGAGAAGGACGCTTGGAAAGAGAGTTAGGAGAACCACCCAGTAACTGAATTCTGTTAAGTTGCTCAGTGTGCTTCACCTGCTGCGTGTCCGCTGCCCTGTGGGTAAAGAGGGCAAGATAATTCTTCCTCCTTCACTATGATCCTGTGAGTGGTAAATGGAGATAAGCGTTAGAAAAAGAAGTATAAATCATAAAGCAGTATTCTGCTTGTTCTGTAAGAGAACGGATTCAATGCGATAACAGACAGACCAATAAACCCAAGTTAGATGGAATACTTATAGGTCAGGCATCCTCTGAAGTGTCCTATCTCAAGAGCTTCATGTCTATAAAAATTTCCCCTGGTTTACAAAAATATAAACGGAGAAGTCCAGAATTTCCTCAAAAATCGTCTTGATCACCCTTGATCAGTAATCATCTTGGTCATTTATATATGAGGAAACCGAAGCTAACAGGAAGTAAGATCCTTGTGTATAGCATACCTGGTACCCTACTGGTTTAGCCTCCTCTGGCCCCACATCTCTATGTTGAGAAAATAATGAATGAAGCAGACTCAGATGTTATCATCTTGTTAGAGAGACAGAACACGTGCAGGAAGCCATTAGATAAGGGGCAAGTGGTTTGGCTTGGAGTCTAAGCCAGCGGTTCTCAACCTGTGGGTCACAACCCCTTTGTAACAATGAAAATACATCGTGGCATTAGGGAAAAGGTTGAGAACCCTGGTAGAGAATCAGTCTTGAAGTTCATAATCCATTGAAGGCTAAAGAGTGAGGGAAAGTTTCAGAGGAAACTGGCTCTAGCTGAGTCTCAAGTGTTCATGATGATGGGGGACTAAAGGTGGTCACAACATAATTCTCAACTCTTCTTTGCCAGAGAAGTAGAATTTTTGGTCCATTTCAGTTTTGGCATTTCTATTTCTCTATCAACATTTTTGGTCTGTGGTAGGAGATGAAGGTCTTCCCAATTACTCTTTCTTCTGTAACAGCACAAACTTATCTCTATAGTGAGTCCTTCCAGTCCTGCTCCCCGCAATTCCTTGTCCGTGTTGCAGCCCTCTGCTTCTCCTAATGTCTCTTCACTCTTCTCTTCCAAAGACTCTCCACAAGTACAATGCCTAAGGGCCTACAAACCCCGAGAGAATGATGAATTGGCACTAGAAAAGGCGGACGTGGTGATGCTGACTCAGCAAAGCAGTGATGGTAAGAGGGGGAGTCCACCAGGGGCGGGGGCCAGGCCCTGGGAACAGGATACCATGGGGCATGGATTAGTTCCTCAGGACCGCTATAACAAAGTCCCACAAATGGGGTGGCTTAAGACATTCTCTCACAGTTTTGGAAGTAAGAAGTCTATGATCGAGGTGCAGGCAAACCACGTTCTCTCTAAAGCCTCTAAAGAGGCTCCTTCCCTACCTTTTCCAGGGTGGCAACCCCAGATACTCCTGGTTTGTGGCAGCATAACTCCAGTTTCTGCCTTCATCTTCCCGTAGCCACCTTCCCTCTGTGTCTGTGTTCAAATTCCCCTCTAAGAACACCAGTTACAGTAGAACCTCTGTAAGTTGACCACCCATGGGACTATAACAAACTAGTCAACATATGGAGGTGGCCAACTAGGCCTACTAGTTTCTACTGTACTGATACTTATGTGTGGTGCATGTCCAGTCAGTGACAATCAAGTCAATTTAAGGAGGTGGTCCATGCAGGGACATGGTCACCCATGGAGGTTCTACTGTATGCACATTAATGACCATCTAACTTCATCTTGTCTTTACTAGTTACATCTTTGACAACTTCATTCCCATATGAGGTTACATTTTAAGGTACTAGGGATTAAAACTTCAGTGGCTCAGCAGTGGGCAGGACAGCTGTGGTTACGTTTGCACATAGGGAGGAGTTCTCATGCTGGAGGCTCCCTGGTTCATTTAGCCTTAGGATTCAGAAAAGTTTCCAGGAAGGTGGCCCAGGGGAAACTCTTGTGAGCCTTTTCCAGGTAATTTTTCCCACCTACCCTGTGCCCACAGGCTGGCTGGAGGGTGTGAGGCTCTCAGATGGGGAGCGAGGCTGGTTTCCCATGCAACAAGTGGAATTCATTTCCAATCCTGAGGTCCGTGCACGGAACCTGAAGGAAGCCCATCGAGTGAAGACTGCCAAACTACAGCTAGTGGAGCAGCAAGCCTAGCTGATGTCTGGGAGGAGTGTTCTGAGTGGGAGAACAAGCTGCTCCTGAGAGGGCTGGCCTCAGAGCCCCACTACAGGGACCTTCGATGGACCAAGAACTAGGCCTTCTGAGAGCCCAAGGACAGACTCTAGCTAACCCAGTTGCTCGTCCCAGGCCTCCTTTTGTGCTTTGTGCTTGGTGGGGGGATTTTTAGGGACTTTGTACTGGATACTGGGAACCTTTTTTCTTAGAAAAAAGGACAAGTTAGGCCCAAAACAAGGAACTTCCCTTCTATGACTGTGTAGTACTTCAACATTCTCTGCTTCCAGAGTGCAGATGCAGAGCTGGCCAAAGTTTCAGTCATGACCAGATCAATGGTAAACAGAATTTGACCTCAGTCCACTGCAGGCAGGTGCTTCAGAGGGATTAACATCAGATGGGACAGTCAATTTGGCGACCTCTAAGGTATCTTCTAACCTTAGAGATTCTCCGTAGTTGTCTGTGAGAGTCAGTGCCCACATCTCTAAGCTCTATGTTGGAGGCAATATGAGGGTAATACTCTCTCACTCTAATAAACTTGGTACTTCTTCGTGTGTTTTCTTCTCAGCACTGAGCCTGGTTCAGAACATGGAATTCCGTGAAGGTTCCCACCTATTTGATGTAGGCATCATGAAAGACCAAGAAGGTGCATAGGTTATGGCAGCTACTGATTCCCGCCCATGGCAGCTATAACCCCTACAATTTCGGACGGATTTTTGACTTGTTTACAACTTCAGAAGTTGTAGAAGAAAATTGAAAGTAATTGATGGGTGATGAAAACCCCATTCAAACCTTTTTTTTTTTTTGCTTATAACCATAAGATACAGGTGTAGGCTAGTTTGGGAGGATTTGATACATTCTACTCACACCATCCATAATTTTATCTTCTGACCTGTGTTGTTATAAGCTATCCTCCTGGTTGTGTTTTAGTCTTTGTGAAAGACAGCATGATATATGGAAGGAGTCCTAGAATCCAAGTTGAAGGGACCCAAATTGCAGTAACCTACCTGCCATGATTCAACCCAAGTCCATGTCCCTGTTCCCTTAAATGTAAAATGCAGGGTTAGACCAAGCAACCTCCAAAGTCCTGTCCAACTCTAAAAATATATTATTCTCTACCTCCTTTCAGACTGCTTTTCTCAGCTGAAGAGAATTACTCTGAATTTTTTCTCATATTCAGTCCTTACATAACAATAACATGATCATCTTTTTCACCATCTTTGAAGCTTGATTATTATAGGCCTTTGACATTCTATGTTGCAGGGGGCCCAAAAGTAGAATGGCTTTGTAGCATAAAACAAACTAAGAACAGCACTACAAAAGTTTCCCTATGTCCAATTAACAATGATATGACATAGCACTACTTTTGATAACATTCTGTTTTTAACCCATCCTAAAATGTTAGTTTGCTTACTTTTTTAAAAAAGTTATTAAACTAAGATGAAAGTTAATATTTTACAGAAGAAGGATGACACAAAAAAGCAGGATGATGCTAAAAAATGTAAAATAAGAATGGTTTTAGAGAAGTTCAATGTAAAGTTTTTCACTATTTTCATAAAGCCAGATTTTAACAATAAATAGCATTTATTAATATGTGATATAATATTTGTACATATATTAATACCTAAATGAATAACTGATTCTTATTGATTACACTAATGATAATTATCCAAACCATTTGTACAAAGCAGTATTAAATACTGCCTGTATGGCTCAAATAGCAAATTCTCTATTTTCTTAGAGACAAAATATCAACTTCTGGATGATGCACATGCCAATAACTTTTTGAGTGGCACAACTGCTGCTTAAAGTTGCTAAGGCTTTCTGATCCCTTTGAACCTAAATTCTGTTAAGACATCTAACTGCAACTGTTCTTTAGATATTTAATATGCAATCATTTAATTAGATCATTCCCATCTAATCTGGGAAATTAAAAGACATTTGGCTTTGCCTGTCTTTAACTCCTTGGTTAAAAAAAAGGAGCAGCACCTGTGGCTCAGTGGGTAGGACGCTGGCCCCAAATACCAAGGGTGGCAGGTTCTAACCCAGCCCTGGCCAGCTAAAGCAGCAATGAGAATTGCAACAAAAAATAGCTGGGGGTTGTGGCAGGCACCTGTAGTCCCAGCTACTCAGGAGTCTGAGGCAAGAGAATGGCTTAAGCCCAAGAGTTGGAGGTTGCTGTGAGCTGTGATGTCAAAGTACTCTACAGATGGTGACAAAGTGAGACTCTTAGGCATGAGTAATCTCTCTAGAGTTGATTCTGTACTTTGAGTTTGGAAAAGTTGAGCATAGGTTCACTATTCCTTCTTTCTTCAAACTTCCAGGGTTTAACCAAGCTTATTCAGTCCTGACTGGCATCATTGGGTTAAAAACACAGCAATTTCATATAAGAGATTGTGAAAACCAGTCTTTTGGACAGAACTGCATTTGAAGTATATCTCAATATACAGTATTTGTTGCTTTTAAAATCAAAACTATGCATAAGGTAGTGTCTTCAAGAGATGTCAACAATAGCTCTGTTTACAGACACTTCTCTGAATTGGAGCTTAAACTCTTACATGCTGAATTATTTCATCTGTGCCCCCTACAATATGTCATTTTTAACTACTCACATAGCTTAGAAAGCTAGTCACTAAACTTTATTTTTACCACCAACTTTTACTTAAAGTTAACCATGACTTTTAGATGTTAACTGTGTACTACTTACTCTGTCTCAGCCGTTTGTAATGATATTAATAAGACCAGGCTTCCCATTAGTATCTGGAAGGCTCACAGTTTGAGATGTGTTTATCTCCCCTGATTCTGTTTTCTGTCTCTTATATAACTTCTATCTTCTATATCTACACCACACAAGAAAACATGAATCTGCGTTCTATGGTGACTGATTTTTTTAATTAGTCTTTGGGATAGAAGTTGTTTGAAAGTCTTTAAAAATCGAAATACGTTCAGTGGTTCCCCCTCTTTGGCACACATTATTTATCCCCCTAAAATAAACTTGATGCCCTTTTGGAACCCAGGCTGGTCTACCCACAATAGTCTGTGCGCTTCCTAAGTATTTAGTGATGTTGCTTTATCATACACTCTTCTTGTCTAGGAGTCCAATGAGAAATCCAGTCCTTTGGTACAGTGGCCCCTTATAGCCACAATTATTCCACACCCTGCCCCCCAAGGCACATCGCTGAGATTTGTGCATGTTCCTACTCGGTTTTTCAGACTGTGGTGTTGACTTGGCTCTACCACTAACACACTCCAGTGACCCCAGAACCGCACTTGCTGTAAACATGACTCAGGAGCCCTGTGATTACAGCAGCTCCTAACCTACAGTTTAATCTTCTAGCTCTGAAATCAGGTGTGCGGAAGGGCCAAAGGTTATGAGTAAATGAGCTGAAGAGAGACAGATGCCAAGCTCAGTCATGATTCAAACCCACTTCTTGCTTAGATTGAGAACATTCTCTACACTTAATAGTCTTTGACCCATTTTTCCGACCCGCCCACTGTACGTGACAATCCTGGAGTGGAAATTTCCGTAGCTTCCTCCTTGGAAGGGCGTCCTTTCAGTCTGCTTTGCAAACACCAGGCTAAGTCAGGGCAGGAGGAAATCGCGCTTAGTGAAGGTGGCGAACGAGGGCACAGATTCTTTCTGGGTGGCCTGTGAACTGGGAGTTTGTGAAGAAGCTGGGTCGGGGAGTGCTGCAAACTTTTCCTGAGCTGGTGAGGGTGGAGGCGGCGGCTGCTGCCTGCTGGCGGGTGAATGAGTCACCGCGGAGGGCAGAGCTCGCTGCAGGGAGGGGCCGCGTTGGGCCCACAGAGTTCTCCAGGAGCACCAGGGCAGGTACCGGTAAACATCTTCCCGGCAGTTTACGTGAGCATTTCAGAGACGCAGATGTCTCTGAATAATGCAAATGGAAACCCAAAGATGGGATGGAAGCAGTTTCCCGCGCTGAATCTGAGGCTCTACATCTGCAGTCCTCCCTCCCCCAAAACGCTAGGGAGGAAACTCAAGACTGTTCAGGAAAAGGTGGCTGGGAGCTACAGAGGGTGGAATGTCGTGGTAGAATCATATAACCCCAGCACGAGAGTCCTTAGGCTACCACAGAAGCAATCTCAGCGAGAAAGGGAAATGTAGAAAGGAAAGAAAGGATGGGCCCTGAGCTGGCAGGCAACCAGCCAGTTTTAGACTATTTCGTCATTGATAGCAACTTGTGAAAGGAATGAGAAAATCACCCACGGGGGTGGGGGCGGAAGAACCATGAAAATCATTGTGCCTAACACCCTTATTTGTTGCAATGGAGCCTCCAGAGGGTAAGTGACTTACCTAACGTCACACACCCAGTTAATTATAAACTACAGATTTGAACTGCAGGTGTTGGCAACTAGGACTGAAGCAAGCGATCTGTGGAGTTTGTGCTCATCACCAAAAGGCTGAGGGTAACTTGTGACATGATGCAAAGATGGAGCAAACAGAAAATAAGTAGACAGAATATTTTTTAAAGAGGAGGAGGAGGTGGTGGTAGTCAGACTTCGGGAATTTGGGGGGTGATAAAATTAAGCGTGACCAGGGAATGGGCTGGAAAGAAGAATGGAGGTTTTTGCAGCAATTATTATCCTTGCACAAGCAGAGCTTAGAGAACTGAAAAGTCCAGTAGTGAAAGGTTGAGGGAGAGAGAGGGAGAGAGAATGCACGTGTGTAGATGACTCGATTTGGGAGAGAGGAGTACAAAAGGATGTTAGAGAGAGAGTTTATACAGAAAGACAAGTCTTCCTCCCAAAATAAAATGGTACTGACATTAACAAATAAAGGGGGGGGGAGACAAAAAAGGAGATTTTCTTTTTTTTTTCTTTTTTTATTTTGAGACAGTCTCAAGCTACCACCCTCTGTTGACTGCAGTGTCGTCACAGCTCACAGCAACCTCAAACTCTTGAGCTTAAGTGATTCTCTTGCCTCAGCCTCCCAAGTAGCTGGGACCTCAGGCGCCTGTCACAACGCCCAGCTGTTTTTTGGTTGTAGTTGTCACTGCTGTCTAGCAGGCCTGGGCTGGATTCAAATCTGCCAGCTCTAGTGTATGTGGTTGGCGCCTTAGCCGCTGAGCTACAGGCACCGAGCCAAGATTTTCATGTAAAATATTTGACAGTTATCTTTAACTATGGTCCTGGGAACATATGAAAATGTGTCTGATTTCACCAATTCAGATGATTTGCAGTTATAGGAAATAACCAAAAAGTCAAAGCAAAATGAACAATGTGTTCTATGTGAGGCCATGAGGTGAAAGCGAATGGGAACGCTTGCTGTGGCTGGTCGCTCAGAAGAAGGGGCCTCTGACAAACAGGGTTACATCCCTGGTGGGCTACAAGAGTCTAGACTGGGTCACGGGTCCAGGAGTTAGAGGGGGCATTGCAGTTGATTAGCTGGAAGGGGAGACATAAAACCAAGAGAGTGAAGGTGTCCCAGAAAGGCCCATGGAATCTCTGTGGGTGGAAATTCCATTCTCAGGTAATAAAACTATGGCAGGAGGAATGCACAGAGGCAGCCTGCCAGGACAGTGAGAGGAAGAAACAAACAAAACGTGAAAGCTACAGAACAAAGATGAAGTGAGGCGAGGGAGCTGCCATGATGCAGAGGCAGAAGCCGCTTGTGCTGTGGGCTTCCACCTTGTGTAAAGCTTACTCCCAGGTGTCCGGGCCCTAACACGGGGATCAGCCTGACATTCTCTCCTCCCCACCGGCACCGTGGCTCTGTGCTGCTTTATTCATGGCATTGCTCACATGATCGATTCCTTCCCACTTACTTCCCTGTCACTATTCGGATCCTGACGCCTCACTCCTGGATGCTAGAATGACTCCCCGACCTGTCTATCTACCCCTGCTCTTTTCACTCACAGTCTTTCTGGAAGTGTTCCATTATCTCAAATTTCATTTTATACTCTGTACCCCTGTCATTATCTACCAGATAGAAAGGCTTGTCACAGCAGGACATCCATCACAGTCCCCTAAGTGGCCTCCTCCGTCCCTCTCTCCTACTGGACCAAGCTCGTCCCTCCTCCCTCACACGCGGCAACTGTGCACACCTGCACATCCCTCCTTACCTGCTCTCTCCACACATTCCTTTTGTCTCCCCAACTTTGCAACAGTTTGCTTCCTCTTCCCTTTGGTGACTATTCTCTTCCTTCCTCTTCCATGCCACCCCAATGTTCCTATTTTTTTTTCCTTTCTTTTTTTTCCTGTTTCTTTCAAATCAAACTAGATAGTATTGAATTATGCTTAAATTATTTAAACACGGACCTAGAGCCTATAGAAGGATTTGATTCTAAATCTAATTTAGTTTACACTCATTGTTTCATGACATGTCCTCCCTGCCAGCCTTCTGACTTTCTGTATTATGTTCCTCTGAAACTGTCAGTTGACATTGTTTATTGAAGTTGGCACGTCCTAGTAGGGATTTAAATCCCATCCAAAATGTATTTCTTTTACAACTTTGGGCAAATATTTAAACCTCTCTGACTCTCATATTTTCACCTGTCAAGTGGATAATACTTTATAGGGTAGTTGTGAAATGAAATGACCTGGCAGGGAGCCAGATAAATGCTAAATAAATAGTTATCACCATCATTAATATTTTGCCTGAGGATCAATTTCTGGGTTAAGTAAGTAAGCTATTCTAGCTCCTAATGGTCTTGTAAAACATACAGGCACACAAAATTGGCTGTCATTAATGGGCTTTTAGCTGTTAAGGTTCTTTTGGTTTTTTGAATGATACATTGGGATTCACAAAGCAAGACACTGTTACCCGCATTTGAGAAAGTGGCCAATGAAACAAACCCCAAAGACCTCTGTCTAGACTTGATTAAGGAGTTTCTAGGAAATCATCTAAACCTCAGTTTCTTGCTTTTCATAGTTGGACAATGACCTCTTGATTTGCACACCTGCGGGTCCGGCTTCCCCTCCAGGACTCACAGCCCCTTTCAGGCTCTGATTCTTTCCTGACCCAGCACCTCTTCAACCACAATTCTCAGGCCACCCCTAAACAATCTCAATGCCACATTTTTTTCCGTCTCATGCCCCTTCCCTATGTTGGTGTCATCTGTAGGAAACAGTGAGTGTGTGCTAAGGACACTTTTCTTCCTGTGCCTGGCAATGTCATGGGGTCTCTTGACTGCAACTGGTGTTTTCTGTGCTGAATAAGCTTCATAGCAACCTTCAGTCCTCATCTCTCCTACAGACCCTAGTTCCATCCTCTTCTCCCCACACAGGACCTTAGGCCTCAACATATGTAGAAAAAATAAAGCCCTCTTCTCTTTTCCCCCAAATGTGCTTCCTCTGCACTATTTTTTCTCAATTATAGCATTTCTTAGCACAATCTTTATTCTCTTCCCTTCCTCCCCATTTCTGTCAATTAACTCTCTCATGTCGATTCTCACTCTTAAATATTGCTCAAGACTGTTCCCTTCTCTCTCTTGGCTCTGCCTTACTCTACGCATCTCTCAGGTCAATGCCGTAGCCTTGGACTTGTCCTTGCATCTCCTCTCTAAATCTTTCAGTCTCACTCTTTGTTCATCTTGCTAAAGCACAAATTTGGGCAAGTAAGGTCCATGTGTTAAAACTGTTGGCCCACTAGGCTGTGGCTAGGTTGGCAATTATATGTTTGTCTTCCCTGTTCAGGCCAAGACTTGAATGGTTATAATTCCTTTCCCTGAGAGGAGTATAGGATGAGGTAGAGTGAGGGGTCAGCTAAGTAAACTACAGGCAATTTTCATAACTTGAAAGACATTGCTATTCTGTCTCCGTAGTATTCTGTCTATGTAGTTTTTACCTCTAGCACTAAAGCTGATAAAACACAGTTAAAAAATAATGTTGGCCCAAAGTGTGCAGCCAAACACCCAGGCACAAAGTCAGCCTCCCCACCTCCCACACATCCTTGTCTTCCACCGCAGCCCCCGCCACCCAGGCCTGACCACTCTGAACTTCTCCCTCACCAGCTCTCCAGTCTCAGTGTTCACACTCAACTATGATTTCTGCCTGAAATACCCCATCCTCCCTTCTCTGCTTATCTGAATTTTACTCTTCCTTTTTGAGCTGGCTCTGAGGCCTGAGACTCTGAAGCTTGCTCACCTGCCCCAGCACAGGTGGCTGCTCCCCGGCGGGCTCCCCCCATGCTGTTCTCAGGAGGGCCCTGCCAAGCATTCTCTCTCTGTCTTCTAACTGGTCATGTGTGTTGTCAGACTCCCCAGTGAGACTAGCAGTTCCTAAGAGCTGAAAAGATACTATGTTTCTCTTCGTGTTCACCCAGTACTGTCAGTGCCCATAAATCCCCCACTGAATGATGGAATGAATATCTGTCCTTATTTCTCAGGGCTTTGTTAAACTCAAATAAAAACGTATTTGTGAAAGAACTGGATGAACTCGACTACAAATATAAGGATGCTAAATCTCCAGACTGTCCCTCTGGACTCACATGACACCACTTCTGGGTGAATGAAGGAGATCATCGCTTCTGGGGGATCAGATTTGCTCTTAACTAATCAAGACCATTTAAGACTTAAGGTGGAATCAACAAAGGCCAAATTGTCCTTTGTAGCCTGTTTCCAATCTGTGTTCCATTTATGTAAATGGTGCTTAATAGACATTTAAAAATACATTTTAATGGACTATCTTGTAAAATTATCTAAGTAACTGATATAAAATATATAGTTTACAAGAACAGAAAATATAATGGGAACCAAAGAAGTTGTAGAACATGAAAGGAAATTACAGTAGAACCTGTAGATTGACTACCCAAGAGACTATAACAAACTGGCCAGTGTCTGGAGGTGGCCACCATAGGAAAGTAGGCATACTGTACTGATACGCACATGTGGTGCATGTCTGCTCAGTGAAACTTAGGTCAACTTATGAAGGTGGTCGTGTAGGGAGGTGACCAGCTATGGGGGTTGTACTGTATTTTCTTGGACAATTGTAGGCCCTATACAAACAGGGTTGGGGAGGTGGTAGGGCAAGGCAGCTATGAGAATGCCAGTAATGATCCCAGGACTGCCTATGAACAAGAAATCTGGGTAAGACATAAAGACCAACTCTGGGCCCATCTCTGAATCGTGATGCTAACATGGATACAGATATCCTTAATAAATAGCTACAGGTAGGATTTTCCAGATTTAGCTAATCAAAATACAGGATACCCCAATAGTGCAGGGAACATACTTACATACACACACACACATATGTCTATACACACACACAGATTTGTTGTTTATGTGAAATTCAAATTTAACTAGACATACTATGTTTTAGCTGGCAAACCAAGCCACAACCCAAATGACTTTAATAACTTTGAACAGGATGGGGGCCCTGTAGCTTTTTGGAGAAAGACTTGTGAAAGAATTCACATGACTTCCTTATTGTAAACAACCAGACTAGTTCAGGGCCATAGTGAAACTGGTGGTAGATTGCCATCTAGTGGAAATATCTTTGTAGTGAGAGCAAAAACTGGAGGAGTTTACAAGGAGCTCTGAAGTTTGGAAGGACAGATTCTGTCCTTGCAGGCCAACTGCAATGTCCCCTGCTAGGGGAGGAGGACATGGGGGCTGGGGGCAGGGCAGGAAGGAGCAAGGCCCAAGCCTCATAGTCTAAGAGGAGAAGTGCCTGACTGTGCGTCTCCAGTTTCTCCCTCTTGCCTCACAAAAACAAAGCAAAATCTAGAGCTACCTGTAAGAAGTTTTAAGATTCTTCCAATGAAGATGGCTCAGAGGGATGTGGAATCTTCAGAAATGAAATTCTACAGATGTAATTTCAGATCATTACAACCTGTAACGCAGGAAGTCGTCCAAAAGGTAACAATGTTGCTACACAGGCAGGCTCAGAGGTTGGGGGGATGAAAAGATACAAAGGTTTACAGGAGGCACACCCAGGAATTCCAAGGATAGTATCTCAAAAAGTGAGGCCTGGAAGAAACTCTGTGGTGCAAAAATGCCAAAGGCCAACTACACTGACAGTCACACTGTCACACAGTAACCAGGATAATAAAAAGCCAAACTTGGAACAGGATGAGCAAAGACAAATATCCTCTTCCAGGCAGACATCATATCAGCATCTAATACCAAGAACACAGAAGCACTTGATTCTTATTTCAGACTGTCTTCTCAAAGAAAGGAAACCATTATAGAAATTTAAAGGTTTGGACAAAAGTCAAAAACAAACAAACAAAAAAGACTTAAAACCCAAACAGAAGTCTTACAGCTGGCTTAAATAATCCTGTATTTTTTTCTAGTACAAAACAGGGAAAGGTCTCTAAGACTTAATTGAGGCAGATATCCTAATTTTTAAAGGGATGTTTTATAGAAACTAAAGGAGAATAAATTTAATGCGAAATTCTTTTAGACTTGTGTAACAGACTATTGAAAAAATGGTTTGTGAACATTTAGGTTTTTTTAAAACCGTGAAAAACAACAAGTGTTCCTTAAGTATAAGCCATGCCAAACTAATCTCAATCATTTTGTAGTTAGGTTTAGAGGGATACTAAATTATCAGAGTACTATACAGGGAATATGTTTTTATTGAGTGATACAGAAGTTTTCCCTTAAAATTCTTCTGGAAGGAGGACAAAACAGGTAAGGAAGATTTGTAGCTAGTTTAACTTGCTCCTGAAGACAGCGTCCATTAGTAAAGTATTTTCAAGAAGGGATGCCAGAATCCTGTATTTACCCATATCCAAAGACATGATGATTTGACTATAAAAGAAACAGAATATATTGATTAAATTCGCAGAAAGAACAAAATTGCAAAAAATAGCTATTATATGAAGATTCCAAACTATATTAAAAAGCCCAATAATGGACTAAAACTAACAAAGTAAAACTGAGCAGGCTATATAAATGTTTATGTACTTAGATAAGAAATGTCAGTTCTTCAAGTACAAAATCGGAGTCAACTGGCTTTAAAACATTCTCTATTAAAATGACCTAAAGTTTTGAACCAAAGATATGAACTGGTAGCACACAAAAAATAAATAATAATAATGCTTTTGAAATAGAGAGACCACTGGGAGAATATCCTGTTTGCTGGAGATAACAGCTCTACCAGCTGATCAGACCACACTCAAAGAGAGCTTCAATTCTGACACCACTCCTAGAAGAAACTTCAACAAACTCCAGGGTGTTGACGAGTCTGGTGACCAGGCTACACAAGGGCCAGCAGAAAGAGCTCCCACCATCACCTAGAGAAGAAAAGGTTTTGAAAAAAGACACATACTCCTTTGATTTTGTGATTTATTCTTTGTAGCACTTGGAAAACAAACTTCAAATCAATTAAAGTAGGTATTGATTTCCTCCTTGGAGAATGAAGAACTTTAAAATAAAACTGTTAAAAATTCTATAGGCTCTCATGTAAAAGAGTTAGCCTCAACCCCTGGCCGGCCCTGCCCTGGAAAATGAGGTTGAATGATGCGCCACCAATGGTGGGATGGAGGGGATTCCTGCGTGTCAGGACCTTGAACTCGGCAGCCTGTAAGTTTTTTCTACCTCTAGATTCTTATGCTTCCAAGAGGTTTCCACCATTTTCCCTTTGTTTAGTCTTATCATTCATTTTTAATTCTCAATTAACTCAAGTCTTAGTTAGCCTAACACTTTTTATCTAAGAGTTGCATGTAAGCACAGATCTTACAGGTGACCACCCTTCAGTTCTTGGTTTTAGATACTGTATGTGCTCCATAGAAAGGTGCTACTAATACTGCATGGCCAGAGCCTCATCAGTTACCAGTTGAATGAGAAAACATCCAGTTTCCCTGTGGTACTCTAAAAACAACAAAATGCTCTGGTGGTTATTGGAACAGAAAATTATAGTCTCCCACCCCATGTCTGATTTTAGGTTGCCCATTTCAAGGGGCTTATGGCAAATAAAAAGAAGAATGTGAAATGTATTAAAGACTCAGTTATATATCGTAAGACATGTCATATTTCAACGTATACAGCCTGATTCCTAAATTAAGGATATTGAAGCCTGGCTATTACAATCCTTGAGTGGCAATAAGAAGTGATGGTTAGAATACTAGACCAGAGCTGTTAAGACTATTGGTCAGTAAAACCCAAACGGATACATGAACATGAGTGTGTAACTCATGAGTATAACTAAGATGGCCCTTTGTGGGGGGTGGGGGTTTCACGTGCTGTGAATGGCATTCTTTGAATGTATGTTTGGTTGAAAAATATTTTCACAGACTGGGCCTGGTGGCTTGTACTTGTAATCCAAGCACTTTGGGAAGCTTAGGCAGGAGGATGGCTAGAACCCAGGAATTCTAGACTGCAGCAAGCTGTGATTATGCCACTGCATTCCAGCCTGGATAACAGAGCAAGACCCTGTGTCTTAAAGAAAACAAAACAAAAAATATATATATGTGTGTATATATATATATATATATATATATGTGTGTGTGTGTGTGTAGGTGTATATATATATATATATATATATATGTATGTAAAGAGAGAGACAAAAAAAAAAAGTTTGCAAAAAAGGTGGACCCTCCCAGTTCAAAACCATGGTCAAGAATCAGCTGTATTGGGTAGTATACAGCCATCAGATGTGGGGTTGCCTTAAGTATGCCCCTAAATAGATCAAATCAAAGCTGCAAAACACTGGTTAGGAGAAGAGGAATGGTGTTAGCATTTATCGTACTTTGTGTGTCAGATGTTTTCCTGTACAATTTCCACATCTTAAGTCATTTAATCAGATAGTAATTTGATCCCAGGAGATAGCAGCTGTAAAAATTTAAAGTTAACAAAACTTGCTGCTGCTTCTCAACCTACCCACAAAACTATCTTAGATCTGTCATTGAAGTAAATGAACATCTTAGCCCTATGCCTAAGAGATAGGACCTACAATTGGGGTAGACTAGTTTATAAGTGTATTCCCTCTCCCAGCATTCAACTTCCAATGAGGTATTTCTTTAGACCTCTTTAAAAATTCCATTGTGTGGCTCCGTGCCTGTAAGTCAGTGGTTAGGGTGCCAGCCACACATACCCAGGCTAGAGGGTTTGAACCCAGCCCAGACCTGCTAACAATGACAACTACAACAAAAAATAGCTGGGTGTTGTGACAGGTGTCTGAAGTCCCAGCTACTTAGGAAGCTGAAGCAAGAGAATCACTTAAGGCCAAGAGTTGGAGATTACTGTGAGCTATGATGCTACAGCACTCTATTGAGGGTGACATAGTGAGAATCTGTCTCAAAAAAAAAAAAAAAGAAAATTGTCCTCATGGATATAATTCAGACCATCTAAGTCTGTTCCATCTATTCTGTTTTCCTCATTAGAAATGTGCTCATCTGTTAGGACCACAGCAATCCCTAACTCTCCCAGGGGTGAGATGAACCTGCTGCCCCCTACAGAGGGCAGACTTGAGAGTGACCATCTGTCTTCCTGTGGCCAGAACCCTTTCACTGTCCTCTCTGCAGCTGCTCCCCTCAAGCGCCTGTTCTCCCCACGCTTGTCTTACCTTCTTTTCCCGAATCCTCTCGTGTTTCTACTTGACCACATCATCCTGCTGCCTTTTCACCTGCTCCCCAAATTCCTTCTTATCCTCCCTCCACCTCTTCCCCACACATCTCCTTGGCCTACTCATATCCCACCAGCCCACTCTCTCATCTTCTCTCGCACCCTCCTGTTCAAGTGCACCCCTGGTGGACTTGTGTCCTCTGAGTAATTTTCCCATTAGCTTGCACATGTCTTCCTAACTTTTCAGTCCATCACTCTAATCCCCAATCATTCCTCTTCTTTGTGTGTTGGAAGAATATCGACCTTTATGACTGTTTTCTGACTTTTTCTCGCTTCCTATTCATCTTTCCATGCCATTAGCTTTCTCTCCTTCCTTATAATTCAATTTCCCATTCCACCTGGCACCTGTCTACTCCTCAATTCATTTCCTTGTGATCTGTGATTTCTTGCTTTAGAGCAGTGTTTTTCAATCTAACTCATGGCACACTTTGAACCTACAGTTAAACTGTGGCACACTTAAATTATGCTGATCAAAAAAAAAGTAAAAAAAGAATATGCTTACTGTGCTTTGAACTTCAAAAATAATGAACAATCTTTAAAAATTTCCTATGGCACACCAGTTGAAAATCACTACCTTAGACCCTCAGGCCCCTTCCCCCCCAATCTCCAGATCTGTGCCCTTTTTCTCTGCTATCTAAACTTATTTTAAGATATATTTTCTTCTATGGTTATTTCCTTCTCTCTCCCAGTTGATGTTTTGCTATCTCTCTGGCACCAGCCCTCTTCCCTTTTTATAAAGATTGGTTGTCTACACTCCTCTCATTGTCCCTCTGTCCCTTAACACACTGAAGCAGGACCTGAAGCATCGAACCAGGAAGGTCTAGCTGATGTTTCCTCCTTCATTGCCTTTTTATCATTGGCCTAATTTGATTCGCCATGAGGATAGAAGCTCTTCCTGCTCCATGTGGATGCAAACCAGTCTGTGCAATGGAACAGGAGGGAGGTGTACATGGGCCCATCCCCCTCACGCCCGTTCATTTCTGAGCTGCTGGTCCAGATGACAAGGGGGCATACTCGATCTGTGTTTAAAAAGTCTCTCTCATTCCCTCCTCTCCTCATACCCCACACCTCAAGCTGCCACCAGAGCTTCCCAGATTAGCACCCAAACTCCAAGGGTGACCATAAACACGGTGGTGGTGAACTGTAGTCTATAGGTGAGAGTCAAGTAAGAAACGGCAAGTGATCAGTTAGGAGATAATCAAGGTGTCCAGCATCGTGCCTTGTCTTTTGCTGCCTCTGCAAGCTGGGGCAGGGAGACAGAGGGGTGCCTTTTTCCTGGGGGTGCCATGGCCCTACTCCTGTACAGGTGGGAACTACTTGCCGTCCCATTCTAGGTGCTTCCTACCCCTCACTCCTCCTCCCTCCCTGCACTTCCACAAAAAACATAAACGCTTTGGGAAAATAAATCACAGTTCACAATACTAGAGACTTGACCTCAAATATCCTAAGACTTCTCTTGTGATCCTATCCTTGGGGCCCACATTTCAGTGAGGCCTAGACTCAGGTTTGCTCAGGTTTAGTCTGGGTCTAGGAATAGAACGTAGTTAAACGGCAGAACCAAAGGAAAAGCACAAGATACCCAATTCCTTCTTCGGCAGGAGAGATGGGCCCAGGGAAGATACCAGACTTCATGGGATCATGCCCAATGGAGACCTCGCCCAAGGACAGGATTACATCCCACAGCTGGTCAGCTGTGTGGAAGGAACAGAGTTCTCACTCAGCATGAGAAAAACCCAAGGTGGGACCAGTTTACTGTTACACTGGACACTCTGCCTCATTTGTTTAGCAAGGACAGGAAACAAACAAAACCTGATACAATGTTCAGAAGTAACACAGGTCACCCTTTTTCTTTAGGGGTGTAGAGAGAAGGAAGGGCCAGCCCTCCTCCTCCTCAAATCAACATCCATCAAGACAAGTCTGTACAGGGGGTGGGGGAGAGAAGACATTAACCTCCCACCCCAGGCAACACAGTCCACAGACTTTCAAACACTTTAGTCACTGGTCCTCTGCACGGGCCCCGCCCTGTCCCACCGAGGCGTCTCTCTTCACTCTGCGAACTCGCAGCTAGGACACTTGGCTGCTCCTGTTGCCTTCTCTGGCCTCTGCCAGTGCCGAGGGCTGCCCCAGGGAAGCAGTGGGCTGCTCTCCTTGTACCTTGCTGAGTAAGGGACCAGTTCCTGGTCTGGCCCCTTCAGGCAGCTGGGTGAGTCCTGGTGACAGCTGCCTACTCGTTGTCTGAGCAAAGGGAGCCGAAAATAGATCAGAGAAGTAGCCATCTCCTCCAGGGGGATGTCCCAGGCTTTGTGGGCAGAATGAAGCAGAGAAAGGCAGCTCTGGCATACAGGGGTCAGTCCAGGAGATCGTGCCTATGGGGTCCAGGAGGAAAGGAATTACTGGACAGGACTACCACATACTCAGTGTGTTCTGAGACAGATCAGCATCCCCCATCCACAGAAAAACAGTAAGACCCCCGGGCAAGTCTGGGTGAATGAAACACCAACACCACTGGGCTCTCCTTTCAGGACCAGACATGTCCCCAGACTCAAGGTCCTGTGGTTTGGCAACATCAGCACAGTGGATAACCCTGTCCACACAGGCAGCAAGGAGACCAGGACCACCTGGACATGTCCTTCATCCCCTTCTGTTAGAATTTAGTCTTAATTAGATGGATGCTTCTGGGATTTCAGAGGTCCCAGTGGGTCAGCAGAGGACTAATGCAGGGCCCACACCTGTGCCAAGTATTCTCACTCACCTGTTCCTAATCCTCACCAAACTCTAGCTGGTAACTGGCCAAGCAGGACTTCTAGCCTCAGTTTCCCTACTGTCAAACCCCAAAGCTCTCCTGCTGGTTTTTACTTTGCTTTGCAGCCTCCAAGAAATTCAAAGAAGAGCTTAATAAAGAGCAGTAGGGGGCCCCCATGCCCTGCTGCAGCCTGCCCTCCACATCATGGGGCTCCCTGTCCTTCTCCCCTTCTTTAAGCACAAAGGGGCCCTTCCATGTCCAGTCCCAACTCACCCATATTCCCAGCAGGTGGCTGCAGCAGCATCTGCCCTGACGGGAAGCCTGGGCAATATCCCTGTGACGTGCCCCCACCAGAGCCACAGGGAAATGTAAAGAGAGACGCTTCTGGCAGCGGGAGTGGCAGGGAGCTGGGCCCAGAGTAGGGGAAATAAGGGAGGGATGGGAACTGGGGCTGTGGGGGCTGAAACCGTCGACTCTGAGGGCCCTGGGGCAGTGGGCATGGGCCTGGCTGGTTGCTCTGCTGGTAATCCTGGGGCTCCAGATCCTCCAAAAATGAGCAGGGAGGTGGTATAGTGATGCTGCGAAGGACAGAGGAGTGTTTGGTATAGCACAGGGGCGTCCCTCCCTCCTGCCATCTCCATGGTGACCCCAGGCTTGCGCACCACATCTGCCTCCTCCTCTTCCTGAGACATGCTTTGATATCTTAGATGGCTCCCACCCTAAACCCACTGATCTCTCTATTCCCATCTTATATACTGTTTTTTGCTCCTCTCAGTTAAGCTTTTCCCCTCCCAGAGTCTACTTACCTTTTCTCCCCTTATGCCCACCCCAAGATAACATGAGCCTTAGATTGCATACCTCGTCCCCCAGGACCCACATGGGCCATCCTTGTGGCTTCCGTCAGGACCAGGGACATCCATCAGCAAAGGCATCGGTGGGGAGGTGTGGACAGGGCCAAGGGGAAAAGGAAAGTTGGCCCTTCTAACAGGTGGGGGGCTGAAGAGCGGAGGGGTCACCACCCTCTGACCACCCTCACTCTGTTGGGTGGCAGCCAGAGTCTGGTCAGAAGTCAGCAGCATGGGGGCCTCTGAAAGGCAGAAAACAAAGAGGGGCTACAGGGGTAAGAATGTGGCGAGGCAGGTTTGGGACTGCTGAGTGTTAGAGCAATGCCCAGCCCTGCTTGAACCAGTCCCACCAGCTATACTGGAGGGCTCTGGCCACTCCCACTGCTATCAAGCAAAGCCACTCTGTCTTCATTATCTTCTTAGCATCTACTCTACCCAACTAACTCTCCCAAGGTAGGCGCTAACCTGGAAAGGTGTCCAGAGGTGTCCCCTGAGGGAAAGGATCGTGCTTTGGGTCTGAGGGCACAGTAGGCAGGAGCTTGGCTGCAGAGCTAGAAGCAGACAGAATGGAGACTGAAGCTCTGGTGGTCTCTGGATTTAGACTGGACTCCAGTTCAGGGGGAAAAAAAACCCCACCAGACTCCAAAACTTTGCCTCCTGAAAGGCTCTGGCAACTTCTCAATCCCATCTCAGCCAAACTGGCTCTAAGTAGCAGCCAATAGCCCCTGGACTCAAGCCCATCCTTTCAACGCTCTCCCCCAGGTTGAAGGATCCCAGCTTGGATCCTGTTTCTACCCATGGGGATGATATGCAAAGAGACATTGTCACCTGCTCTGACCACTGGCAGGGCCAGGGGCCAGGGGTGCAGAACCGTCCTTGTTTTCTTTCCCATTTAGTTTCTCCATTTTTCTCCACTTGGCCCGGCGATTCTGGAACCACACCTAATAGGGGAGAGGCACTTGAAGATCATTTGAGAAAAAGGGTAGAGACTTGGGCCGACTGTCACTCAGTGAGCTATAGGACTTTAGGGGGTCACTTCCCTTTGCTTCAGTTGCCCCTGTCAGGTTGGTTTTATAACAGGCCTCCATGGTGCCTTTCTCTTCTCCTTGTCCAAAGTCTGTGGCACTGCAGACTCAGGTAGAAGCACAGCGGCACCCAAGCCCTAGTCAGGCTGCCACTGAGCATAGTCCTCTGCCACTGGGGCATTCCAGTCGTGGGGTCCTCTGCACCCCCCACCAGCCAGCCCAGCCCCTTTACCATGATGCGCTGGGGGGTGACCCCCACAGTCTGCGCAATCTCCCGGCGTTTGTCACTGTCAGGATAGTGGTCTTCTTGGAATATTTTCTCCAGCTCCTCCAGCTGGTCTGGAAGAAGAAGAAACTTGCACAAGAAAGTAGAACACCACTGCCAGGGCAGGAGAGGAGATGCCCCCAGGTGTCTCTAGCAGATGGGACACTGTACCCAACCCGGGCCCTCCCCAGGACCTTACACAGCTAAGTTTCCCACTGGGCTGGGTCTTCTTGCTCTTGGGCATAATGGCAGAGATCTGTGTGATTTTTACTGTCCTTACCCTTCTATCCTGGTCCCAACCTCACTTTCTGGTGAGATAACTCAAACTTCTCCTCTGAGGGTCAGAGATGGTGGCACTGCCATAGCCCAAGAGAGGGTCCAGGACAAAGTGACATATGAACTAACCATATCCCTCTGGGGTCCTAGGGCTACATTCTCTGTGTGGCCCCTTTACCAGGATGGCACCAGATTTCTCAGATCTCACCTGAGCGGTACAGGGTTCGAGTCTTTTTCCGAACTTGGCAGGTCACTTCTGGGGGCCGCTTTTTCTGGTCTGTGTTTTGGGTGCTCTGGGCCAAAGTGCTGAGAAGGTTGGCTAGGTGGCAGGGCCCCCGGCCTGACCCACAAGGTACTGGGTTGTGTGGGGTGCAGACTGAGTTAGAGACACCCGGAGATGATGTTGAGGCCACAGCATTAGGCTTTTTCTGCTTACTAGAGACTGGAGAAGAGGGTTTTTCCCCTGTCTTCACCTCTCCTGGGAGGGAACAACTTTCCCCATGAGGCTGGGGTCCAGGCGTAGCCAGAGTTCTATCTTTGTGGAGCACCCTGGAGCTGGGTGGCTGCCACAGTCTCCCAGCACGAGCGCCAGTTAGTCCTGTGGAGACCTCTGGTGTCTTCTCTCCTGACATGGCGCAGGGGAGTACTGGATCCTTGTGTGGGGCATCACTGGCATGAGCGGCTGAACCCCACAACTCAGCAGCCAGGGCCTTGCTTCCTCCTTCCCGGCCTGTGGGGAGCCAGCATCCACTGACCTTAGCACCAAGGAGAAGGCAAAGCCTGGACTAAGAGAAAGTGTGCTTCCTATTCTACAACCGACTTGTTTGATCTTAAGCTTTATTTTGCCAACCTCATGAATGAGCTAATAATTCCAGGCTTATTTTCCTAACTCGACTTTTGTGAGAATCAAATTAGAGAACCCAATGGCTTTGAAAAATTAAACCAAATGCATGCAGCACTAAGAGGTTTTAGCTTACAGTACCTCCTAATTTGAGGGTGATCACTCCTGGTGAGCTCCTTTTTCCCTGGACACCAAGGGTATGAGTTTGAGGGACAGATATCTGTTTGGGGATTTCTAAAGAATAATGTTTCAGGTAGGTATAGACTAGGAAGATAGAGGGAAACAGACTGACTGAGATTCTGCTCCTGCTACAGAATAGGAATTTTCACTGGGAGAAAGGAAAAGGCAGGATTAGATCCTCTGCAGAAGCCCAAGCAAGGACATTAAAGTAGGCAGCACCTCACCTTCCAGAGAACCCACTTTGTCTCCACCAACCCTCCTCTGCCCCATATGTGCCCTATTTCTCCCAAAAGCACACCCGTTTTCTCTTCCTCCCTGCAATACAGAAGCTCACTCCCAGGCCACTCTCTTTTTCAGGTAAGGAAGGAGTGACCAGATGGAACTAGCCATACTCCCCAACCCACCCCCTCACCCTTCCTGATCTTTCTCTTCCTTTCTCTGAGCCCAGGGGTTGGTGAGGCCCTTATTATGTCTGGGCTTGGAGCTGAGCACCCCACAAAGGTCAGAGTATGCCCTTAATCCCTGTGAGAAAGGCACTATTACTATCTCCTAACAGATGAAGAAAGGATTAGAAAGTTCAGTAATTTGTCCAAGATCACCCAGCACAGTGAGCACATATTCTGATACAGAGCCTTTCCAGGGCCACCAAATGCTGCCTCCACCTTCACCTCCCAACTCACTCAACTACTTCATTATTTCCAACTAAACTAGAGTATTTGTAAATGGATGTTCACTAGGAACTAAGAGCTATCGTTATTTTAATGAAACTTGAATGAGAGATAATGTCTTAAGTGATGACTCCTAACAACCTGTAAAGAAAGATGGAAGGACCGCGGCTATGGTTACTTCTCAGAAGGTTCGGCCCGACTTTCAGGAGGGTGTCTGAAATCAGTGAAGAGGGCGCGCAGGCCTGACTCCATAGGGTGATGGGGCAAGGCGGATGGTGGGATGGGGAAGGAGTGTTCCCGCATTTCAGAGAGCTTGCAGAGCAGTAATGAACCAGGTGCGTGGTACCTAGTACCTACCTGATCACCCCAGCCATTTACCTCATTTGTAAGAGGTCAGGCGTCAGAACCTAGACAGAAGGGCTCCCAGGAGAACCTAACTCCAAAGAGCAGGGAGAGGTGAGGGCGGCCTCTTCCAACCCTACCCACCCCATCTCCAGACCTTCTGCCTACCGAGGCTCTCAGGCCAGAGGCCACCCAACTCTGGGAGCCACCCAAGCCAGGCCCTGCAGACGCCCCGCTTGCTCACCCCGCGATTCCTCGCAGGGCTGCTCCGTTGGCTCCATGGCCTGGACTCCCACCGCCCCCAGCTGCGCAGTCGCTGCCTAATGAAGCCTCGCCAGCCCGCAGGTGCGCGGCCGGCCTGCAGGTGCGCGGCCAACACGCCTGGGGAGACGCCGAGCCTGCCCCCCTCACCGCAGCCCCGGGGCGAGGCCGGCCCAGGACTCAGGGCTCGGGCGTGGGGCAGCTGCGAGGGCTGTGGGCCAGGTGCGAGTCTCCTCTGGCGGGGGCGGGGAAGCGAGACCATGGGGGGCCCTCCGAGGCCTGGCTGGGCTCACCTGCAGCCTTGGCGACTAGGTCTTGGGTAGTGCTTTGGGCTTGGAACACAGGGGCCCTTCTGCGTGAAACATGGAAAACCACTTCTGGTGTCACGAAGGAAACCCAAACGCTGGGTTGTCTATCTCCCCCTACCCCCCACCCCCGGAATCTCTCCAACCCTCAGGATTAATGAACCCAAAGTCCTGTACTGATTTGAGGGTCCTTAGCTGCACTCAAATGCTGACAAGTGAGCTGGAAGAAATCACAATAAAAGGGAAGCTGGACAGAGCACACGCCTGTGTGAGGCCAGGAGGTTCGCAGGTAAAACCAGAAGGCACTCGCCAGCTGGGGTTTGGTTATTATGTTTCTACCCGTTTGATATCTCAGTATGATTCTCCGAGAATAGAAGAGACTCTTAGGAGTGATCTCACAAGGGTGAATTTTTCTGATTCCTACTTCATCGAATGTTTCCTACCTGCTTTATAAAAACAAAATCAGAATTTAAAAGTACTTCTTGCCTCTTCCTTCTGCTGCTGAGTGAGGAGGAAGTAGTGAGTGGAAGGGCTGGCCAGACTGAAACAGGTGTTTGGAGCGCAGGGGGTTGGTGCTCCAGGACAGAACCCAGGTGTTTTGTTTTTAGGATTTAAAACACTATGGACACTAAGTGCTTTTTGTGCTACAATCAGCTGTCAGGACATTTTGAACGGCTTGGTCTACACGTGTGGACTTTGTGAGAGCTCTGTTTTTTTTTCCCCCTGAAACATAAAAATGTCAACTGATTAACTTCACACCAATTTGATCAAAACCCCGGCATCTGATGTTCCATTCTAACTCCTTCCATAAAATGAAGATTCTCTGGTTTATGAAGGATTTAAAAATAGGACTCAGTTTTTCTGCTAGAAATGAAAAATTTGGCCATGCACAGTGGCTTATGTCTGTAATCTCAACACTGGGAAGCTGAGGCAGAAGGATCAATTGGGGCCAAGAGTTCAAGACCAGCCTAGGCAACATAGCAAGACCCTGAATTCCACAATAAAGAAAAATATAAAAATTAGACAGGCATGTTGGTGAGCGCCTGTAGACCCAGCTACTAAGGAGGCTGACGTAGAAGGAGGGCTTGAGGCCAGGAGCTTGGGGCTGCAGTGAGGTATGATAATGCCACTGCACTCCAACCTGGGCAGTAGAGCAAGACCCTGTCTCTAAAAAAACAAGGAAAAAGAAAAAAGGAATGAAGTATTCTAGGCCGTGTGAGCAAGGTGAGGGGGGCAGTGAAGTTGCTTTCCATGTGAAGAATCAATCTTATTTGGTAAATGGAAATTGTTTGCTTTGTTAAACATTTATAGTACACCTACTGTATACCAGGGACTCTGGGTAAATCACTTCTTTTTTTTTTTTTGCAGTTTTTGGCCGGGGCTGGGTTTGAACCCACCACCTCTGGCATATGGGGCCAGCGCTCTACTCCTTTGAGCCACAGGCACCTCCCAGTAAATCATTTCTTTACCCATAGAAGCTAACTTGCAATTGACAGATTAGAACAATAACACAGTCAAATGTATCATGTCAATATGATGTGGTCGGTGGAGAGTTAGAGCTATGCACAGGCTAATACAGGCAGGAAAGGGCAGGAACCTCTCCTGGGTTAAGATAGAGGTTTCTTGAAAAGGGTGATACATGAACTATGAGCTGTAAAGTTTACCATGGCACAGTCCCACTTGAAACTACAGTGGCCCCTGACTGCCAGGTAAAGATCAAGCTCCTTAACTTGAGAGAAGAGGCTTCCAAAGTCTGGCCCTTTCCTCTGTATTTTCAGCTCCCCTCGTCCCATATTTGGGCATTTCAGTGTGTTTGTTTGTTTTATTTTGTGTCTCTTTGGACCTAATGTTTCTCAAACAGTTTTCTTAAATCCCCCTGGATTAGAATTTCTGAGGGAATTTGTTTAAAATGAGGCTCCCATGCCCCACAGCCAAGAAATCCTTCCTAATGGGCAGGTCCAAAGAGAGACCCAGATAAAACTACACAATTTTAACAAGCCCCTCAGGTGATTTTTATACATGTCAGAGTGCAAGAGACTCTTAGATTTTTCAAAGCAAAGTCAATTAAAACTATACTGGGAGTGTGAGTGGGGGCCTGTGTGGGGAAAGGAAGTGACCTTTTGTCCTTTACTAAGGTGTCTGCTGGAGCCAGAAACTGGACACAACTTCTTAACAGATTATCCTATTGCATGAAGTTACAAATAAAGCATTGCCCTCCTACCTCATTTCTGCTGTATTTCCTCTCATTGGCTGGCTGCCTTCTGCCAGGTTGAAATCAAAAAGCAAAGATCCAAAAGCAAAGATCACCCCTAGAGCAGATGCCTCCCTACACAGAACTTGGAAAAAGCCATGGGGTCTAACTGTACAAAAAGGTTTGCATTAGGGACGTAGAGAACTGAAAATTCTGGCATTTTTCCAGACACATCATAGAATGTTTTTATAAGTGATATAGTTGGGTGTTTTGTTTATGTAAACAAATTTTATTTAATGGCTGCAAGTGTGTTTTATCTCAGACGTACATGGACTTGGGAAAATGTCTTCATGTGTTTTGTTGGGAGGGTGTTGCGTTTACCACACATGCTATTAAGTCATATCTGCCATGATCAACTTCAGAATGAAGATTTGCCATGGAAATTAGAATACTTGCTTGAGGAAAGACTGCTCAGTTATTCGGAGGACAACAAACTGTTGTTTCAGGGGAATTTGAGGATCTTTCTTTCTGAGTCCTGTTTGGGTACGTTTCCTCTCCATGGTCTTTTGACTAGTTCATATACTCAACTTTGTTTAGAGGGAAGGGAGTTTTTTTTGTTCTGTTTTGTTTTGTTTTCGTTTTTTAGTTTTCAGAGCCAAATTGTAAACCACCACCACTACTGCCCACTTAGCAAGAGCCATTTATGGCAACGTCTTTCTCTTCTCATGGATGTGAGAATGACAGAATAGAAAGAAACATACCTGATGTTACTAAAAAATATAGGCAATCTTTCTTCCAGTCTACATAGAGTTGACCACATAACTAGGTTAAGCAAGTGACATAAGCCCTCTTTGTCCTTCTCCTTCCCTCTCTACAATGGGAAACGTAACCAGAAGAAGGCAGCTGACTGAGAACATTTTCCCAAGCAGAAACACATGGTGACTTGTGCTCCTTCTATTACTATGTGCCACACCCGAGTGTAGGCAACAACAGGTCACTGGAAGGCCTGGGACCAGAGAAGCAAGATGACATTGTGAGAGATAGGCAGAAATCTACACAAGCCTGGGTTGGGGAAGTCACAGTCACAGCAAACACGGGAGGTCAGAGCTCTGAGGAAGCAACCAGGAAGAAGAGTGCCGTCCCAGGCAGGGGAGCAACAGGGAAGCCTGAGCCAGGCCAGGCACGGGTGGCTTCAGGGCCCAGGACTTCCTGAGCCAAGAAGGAGCAGCTGGGTGATGAGGGAAAACACAGTAGACCCACCACACAAAGGCAGTGATGCCAGTGACTGGGAAAACCCTGGGAACCACCAAAGTCTCTGTCTGGGGGACTTCCTTTGAAAACCCCAGGAAAAGGATGGTTTGAGGTTGCCAGTGAGGGGAATTGAGAACACCTGGCTGAAGTGGAAACTGCCCTGGTGCCGCACAGGCAGGTTCTGGCACGAATCAGAGTAATTACTTCTGCCCTCGCACCAAACACTCAGGATTTGTGCTTCTAACAAGAATGATGACGCCCTTTAAACCATGTTGCTGCTACTGCTATTATTGTTTACAGTAAATCGCCATTGTTTGTGTTTTGTAATTTATAGAGTACATTTACGTGCATTCTAATCCTCTCCTCTTAATACGCCTGGGTTTGGGAGGCACTTTTTTCTTTCTGTTCTGTTCTAACCTTGTCCAGGATTGTAAAGCTGTAGTGCTAATTACAGCCTGGCAGCATTCAAAAACCTCTCCACCTGGCCCCCACCTTCACTGGGACTTCTGGGACCACCCCTCCCCCACCCCCAGTCTCCTCCCAGGCTTTTGTTCTAATTTATTTAGATCTTTCTTGGAATAGGCTGGTGCCTTCTCACATCCCAGAGCCACACAGCAAGCTGTTTTTATCAGCATGGAACATCTTTCCTTCCCTTTTATTTCCATCAAAGTCTTACTCATAAAGCCCAACACAAATAATCTCTTTCCTGGGAAGCCAGAATTCACTGCTGTCTCTCGTGATCTCCCCTTGTACTGAGTTCATATTTGTTACATCACATCACACAGGCTGACCTAGTTAGAGTTTCGTGTGTTCTTGCCTGTGTTGTGAGTTCTTAGATGGCAGATTGTGCTGGGAACGTTCTACTCACTTTACAAATATTAACTCCTTGAATTCCAATCACCCTATGATCTGTAATATTACATCTTGTTGGCCCCATTTTCTTGAAGAAACTGTGGCATAGAGAGTTGAAATACTTCACCAAAGGTCACAAAGTAGCCACCCCAAACTTAAACCCAGTTAGTCTGGTTCTCGCTTGCACTCCTAACCACCAGGCTTCACTCTTTATTTGATTTGTATCAATTACTAAATTTGGAATAGTGAATCACACATGGGGTATTAACAATTATTCATTGACCAGAAATTGATCACCATTGCCAGGAGTTAGGAAACAGGGGAGGGAAGCAGCTGTGCCTTTATAGTGTGGCAAGAGTGATAAAACTGTTCTGAATCCTGACTATGGTGTTTCTTCAACTCTGCAAACCAGATAAAATTGCATAGTACCAAATACATGTACATACACTCTAAGGCACAAAAACTGATGAAATCTGAGTAGTGCTGTGGTTTGTGTCAAAATCAGTGTCCTAGTGTGATAATTGTTTTATTTGGGGGGGGCAGGGAACAGAGCCTCAAGCTGTCCCCCTGGGTAGAGTGCTGTGGCATCACAGCTCACAGCAAGCTCCAACTCCTGGGCTCAAGCGAGTCTCCTGCCTCCGCCTCCCAAGTAGCTGGGACCACAGGCGCCCGCCACAACGCCCGGCTATTTTTTGGTTGCAGCCGTCATTGTTGTTTGGCAGGCCCAGGCTGGATTCAAACCCGCCACCTTAGGTGTATGTATGTGGCTGGCGCCTTAGCCACTTGAGCCACAGGCACCAAGCCCCTGGTGTGATATTGTACTGGAGTTATGCAGAATGGTTACTCTTTGGGGTATGTGAAATCTCTTCATATTATTTCTTCTAACAACTATATGTGAATCTACAGTTATTTTAAGAAGTAGGAAAAAAGTTGATCCCAGTGTTCTGACTACAAGTTCCAGTCTGGCCTTGGTTAAAGTTAATTCACAGAAATATTCTGTGTACAGAGTAGCATTGCTAACTTTGGTGATTTTCAAATATATGCGTAAGTTATATCTTTAACAGGGGTGTGGGTAGGCAAGCAGAGGAATTTTTAATACATAATTTGCTTTAAAAATAAAACAATAAGTCTTTCAATAGGAATGCAAATTTGTCACAAAAATAAGGTAGATGTGGAACGATTAGTAAAGGAAAAACCTATTATTTCTCACCAAACAGTATCAGTTATTAACGATTGGGTGCATTTCCTCACAGCATTTTTGCCTAGTGTTGTTTTGTGTATGTTCTTCACGATTCTGATGCCATTTCATATATAATTTCCAGTGTTTCTCTCTTAAAATGTTCTGTGAAAAGTACAGTTCTGTATTGTTTTGGAGCCCTCAGAATTTACTGAGAAGCAGTACTATAATTTATTCTCCAACTGTTAGAACAAAACCTTTTCATTTAAATATCTATCTTTTTAAAAGTTAGAAAGGCAAGTTTGAAACAAGGCTTCTATTTTTTCTCTCTTAAAGGCTTTTTAAAGAATTTCTTCCATTTGGATTTTGATTAACATCTTTTCCAGTCCCAGGCACATGAGAAGCCATGCGGCTGTTCATCTTACAGGCATAGGCAGGCTGCCTGACGGGCAGATGTACAGCTGAATTGAAGAATTAAGGATGGACCTGGAATTTCGGGGTCATGAACTTGATAGGGCCAGCCAGACAGCTTTAGTGAGAGGCAGGAAGTGGCCACAGACAAAGTCTTTTTTTCTCCTTTGGTGTCCTGGTGGTTTTACTGTTTGGGTCTAGGGTCAGTGGCTTCCAAGAGGATGGGCTCTGCGGGCATCCTGAGTATGCAGGAAGAAAGCTTCATCTTCTGCCCAGAGCATGGTTCTCACAGTTTTGCTGCTGCTTTCAAGATCCAGGCTCATCCTCCCAGCTCTGAAGCCTTCTTTGTCTCTTGTGACTCAGGTACCACCCCAGGTCTGGTGAATAGAGTGTCCAAGTCTTGTTATGGTGAGCAGACTCCTCTGTCCTTTTGACACAACAAATTTGTAGGCCCACTAACCTTGTGATGACAATTCTAGATCTTTCAAATTGAAGATGACCAGAGCCTGTCTTTAAATGTCTCCTTTGCTTGATATCAATCAAGAGCAAGATCATTAGTGTGGGTTAGGAGCTAGGAGCAACTTGCTTTGCATGGAGCTGGGAATGGTGAAATACTAGGCTTGCTAGTTTAGTGAGGTGGAGAGATTGACGATAGCAGACTAGATTGATTACCTGAGAACTAAGGAGACCTGCAAAACCTGTCATTCAGTTTGTTGGAAGGAAACAAAAGAACTGGATAGGCTACTAGATCCACTCTTAATTTTGCAAAGGGCTTCTGAGTGTCCCTCTCTTACAGGCTGAGTGGCTACATGTGTTACTAAGTCAGTGCAGGGGACAGGGAGGGTGGGATCGGGAGTGGGCACTTTGACATTCACTCAGGGTGTTCACTCAGGCTGTCATTCAGAGCAGTGCTGCAGAAAGGGAGAACAGAGCAACAGAGAGGGAAAGCCATATTTGGACTTAGACATGTTCTAGACAGGATGAGATGGGCATTCTTTACTCAGGAGATCTAATTTCTGATTGGACCCTTAGCCTGCTCCAAGTTCCAGTTCTTCAGCTTCGATGTTGCTTTGGGCTCATGAGCAAGGGCAAGCTCTGATACCCTTTAAACTTTTCAGATTTAACCTTATTCCCACACCTGAATTTGTAACTCCTTCAGGCCACCCTATCCTGTATCACCCACCTAGCTGGAGTCATCCTTGATTCCACTGCCTCCTTTACAGTGTGTGTACCAACTGCCATATTCCTAATTGTCTTTACTCATGTTGCACACAATCCCTTCTCCCCAGATGTGCAAGAGAGAGTCTTACAATGTGTTCTAAGTTATGCACATTACTCTTCTATTTACATGTGCTAGTGATTTTCTGTTCTACCTAAGGGACATGGAGAATTCTTACTGTGATTCTGTGTGATCTGGCTCTAGTTTACAGCTCTAACTTCATCTCAAATGACTCTTATTCTTCAAGCACCTAAAACATGTCATCTACTGTTCCTGTGCTTGGAAACTCTTTTCTTTTTTCTTTCTGTGACCAGTTTATGTTCAGGTCTTAGTCTAAATGTTATCCCCAAATATTATTGACTTCTTTGGCCACATTATCTACTTAATACTACCTCCTAATATTTTCTCGTTGTTTCATTACAACTCTTAATGCAACATGTAATTGTATTCTTTTTTTGTATTTTTATGTGTTTACAGTCTGTTTCTTTTACTATAGTTTAAGTTCTATGAGTATAGAAACTACACCAGCTTGTTTCACCCGTGTATTCCATGTATCTGACATAGTGGCTGGGCTGTGTGTGTTTATTATATGTTGAATGAGTTAATGAATGAACTAATAATGTGGGTCTTTTAGTTGTAAGAGAGAACAAAAGATTTACCAGATTCATGACACAGTTTTCAGTTTGTGGTAATTCACAGTCTTTTACATAAGAGGGTATTTGATAGGCCTGGTAAGTTGGAATGGTTCCTGAAAATATTGGTTGGCCATTTTGACATCTGAAGAATCCAGAAACTAGGAACAAACTGTGGCATTTTGATATACATTGTAGAGAATACATTGAGACTTGGCATTGCCCTTTGGTAAAATCCATGGTCACTGGAGGCCACAGCTTTTCAGAAGCTGAGGAGTAAGAGGTAGAGCTTCAGCCTCTTTGGATTGATGCAGCCTTCAGAGATGGGTACAAACAACCTTTTATTTAAAGTGGCTTTCTTGCAGACAGTATATAGTTGGACCTTGGTTTTTATCCAGTCTGATTTTCATCCACACCAACAACCTCTGACTTTTGATTGGGAAATTTAGACTATTTATATATAATATAATTAGTTACATCCCTGAGTATAAATTTATAATCTATTTGTTTTCTATTTGTCACATCTGTTCTTGGGTCCTCTTTTCTTCCTTTTCTTGAGTAAATGAGTATTTTTATGACTCAATTTTGTCTCATTTGTTAGCTTTTTGTCTCTACCACTGATTTGTAACATTCTTTTTTTTTTTTAGCAATTGCTTTAGAACTTATGGAATATGCATTTAACTTACTGCAATGTACCTTGACGTGGCATTATATTACTTCACTAAAATATAACAACCTTACAATATTTACAACATTATGTTTTTATTCCTCTCTTTCTAGCCTTTGTGGTATTATGGTCATAAATTTCCCTTCAACATAATAACTTGTTACTATTTTTATTTCAGTAGTTAGTTATCTTTTTTAAAATAAGGAAAAATGGTATTCTATATTTACTTACATATTTACCACTTCTAATGTTCATCATTCTTTTAGATAGATTCAGACTACTATCTGGTATCATTTTCTTTTTAAATTTTTAATTTTAAAAAAATTTTTATAACTACATAATAGCTGTATATCTTTGTAAGATACATATGTTGTTTTGGTACAGGCATACAATGTGAATTAATCAAAACAGGGTAATTGGGTTATTTATCATGTCAAGCATTTACCATTTCTTTGTGTTAGGAACATGCCAATCCACTCTTTTAGTTAATTTAAAGTGTAACTTAGGGTTGATATAGTCACTTTGTTGTGCTATCAGATATTGTTTGTTCCATCTAATTATCTAACTATATTTTTGTACCCATTAACTATAGGCATGATTTACCCCCCCCACCCTGCTACTGTTCCTACTTTCTAGTAACCACTATTCTACTTACCTTCTGTTTCCATAAGACAAATTGTTTTTAATATTCTTCTCCCACATATGAATGAGAACATGGGGGGGAGGGATTTGTCATTCTGTGCTTGGCTTATTTCACTTGACATAATGTTCTCCAGCTCTATCAAATGTTGCAAATGTCAGGATTTTATTCTTTTTGTGCCTATATAATATTTGATTGTGTACGTACCACAGTTTCTTTATTCACTCATCTGCCAATGCATACTTAGGTTGATTCCAAATCTTTGCTATTGTGAACAATGCTGCAATAAACATGGATGTGCAAAGATATTTTTGATATGCTTATTTACCATCCCCTGGATACATATCCAGCAGTGAGATTCCTGAGTTATATGGTAGTTCTATTTTCAGCTTTTTGAGGAACCTGCATGCTGTTCTCCATAGTGGTTGTTATAATTTACATTCCCACCAACAGTATGTGAGGGTTTCTCCTTTTCTCCACATTCTTCCCAGAATTCATTAAAAGTGTTTTAACTGGGGTGAGACAATATCTCATTGTGGTTTCATTTGCATTTCTGATGACTAATGATGTTGAGCATAATTACATATATCTGTTGGCCATTTGCATGTCTTCTTTTGAGAAATGTTTATTTAGATTTTTTTTCTAATTTTTTAAATCAGATTATTTGATTTTTTTTCTATCCAATTGTGGGAGCTGCTTATATATTATAGTTATTAATCTCTTGTCAGATAGGTAGCTTGCAAGTATTTTCTCCCATTCCGTGGGTTGTCTCTTCACTTTTTTGATTGTTTCCTTTGTAGTACAAAAGTATTTTAGCTTGATATGATCCCATTTGTCCAATTTGGCTTTGGTTGCCTATGCTTTGAAGTTATTACTCAAGAAGCCCTTGCCCAGAACAACATCCCCAGAGTTTTCTTTTAGTAATTTCATAGTTTGAGGTATTATCCATTTTGATTCAATCTTCATATAGTGCAAGAGATAAGGGTCTAGTTTCATTCTTCTGCATATGAATTCAATTTTCCCAGCACCATTTTTTTTCTGAAGAGACTGTCTTTTCCCCACTGTAGGTTTTTGGTAACTTTGTTGAAGATAAGTTCTCTATAGATGTGTGAATTTATTTCTGGGATCTCTATTCTGTTCCATTGGTTTACGTGTCTGTTTTTATGCTAGTACCATGCTGTTTTAGTTACTATAGCTCCATCATATAATTTGAAGTCAGGTAATTTCATTCCTCCAGGTTTGTTCATTTTGCTCAGGATACTTTTGGATATTCTGGATCTCCAGATGAATTTTAAGATTGTTTTTTCTATTCCTGTGAAAAATTGTCATTGGTACTTTGATGGAGATTGCATTGAATCTGTAGATCATTTTAGTTTATGTGAACATTTTAACAATTTTTTTTGTTTTGTTTTGATACAGAGTCTCACTTTGTCACCTCCGATAGAGTATTGTGGCATCATTGGCATCATAGCTCACAGCAAACTCAAACTCTTGGGCTCAAGTGATTCTCTTGCCTCCTACTCCCAAGTAGCTAGGACTATGGGCACCTATCATAACACCTGGATACTTTTAGAGATTAAGTCTCACTCTGGCTCAGGCTGGTCTTGAACCTGAGCTCAGGCAATCTACCTACCTTAGCCTCCCAGAGTGCTAGGATTACAGGCATGAGCCACCATGCCTGGCCCATTTTAACAATATTGATTCTTTCCATCCGTGAACATGGCACATAGTATCTTTTCACTTTTGTGTATGTTATTTCCAACATCTTTTTATCAATGTTTTATAGGGAAATGGACCATTTAGGTAGGGTATTATCCCGAGCACCTTGACACTAGAGTGGCTGTTGCCACAAGTCTTCTCTCAAATCTTTGTTCAACTTTGAGTCTTTCCTTTAACACCCAGAGCCCTGAGTGGGAGCATCTGGTTGAACTAGCCTTAATATGCGCCACAGCCTAGTCTTTAGAGGGTATGGAGAGGAAATAACTGGCTTCATGTCTCTCATAGTGAGGAGTGGAGCCTTGCTCCCACCAAAATCCTCACCATAAGGGTTCTTCTAAAATAGAAAAGTATTTGGATGTGAAATATATAAACAAACAGCTTTTCCTTCTAACTGCCATTTCCTGCCTACATTTTATCAGAAAATTCAGATCCATCCCAGACCCTAAGGGCAGGTCTGACTTTCTGCCCTTTTGAACCCTGCCTTTCCAAATGTACTCAGGGGCTTCCTCTTGGAATCTCCATGACTCTGAACTCATCTAGAATAAAGACTGGGCACATCATTCTTCTTTACCTTTTTTCGTTCTTCAAGAATACCTGGAGAAATTAGGTAAAAATGAAGATTCCCTAGATTTCCTTTTCCTTCTCATCCATAATTCTGATTTTTGAGCTTGTAGAACAGGGCCCAGGAAATTTCCATACTAATAATGGCTTTTAGACCAGCCTAACAGTTTTTAATTTTCTCATCTTGAAACTTTCTTTGTAGATTTTAACTAATGGCTGTTCTTTTTCAAAAACAGGGTTCTCATCTGTTACAAAATTTTGCTAATATTTTCTCTGCCATATCTCTCAAGTCTTCCCTTTTCTTTTCCCTAAAATAATCTTCCTTCTCTATCACAAAGTCTATGTTCAAGCCATCCCTCTCTAAAATTGGCTTTATAATTTATTAGTCCCTCCATTGCCAGTGCAGAACTTCTCACAGGCATCTTTGCCTATGCGGTAAAGAGCCCATTGGAGAGAAAGGGAAACTGACAGAGAGATCAGGGAAACTGCTTTCTACTTTCTGCTTCCCTGTAGATTTGGCTGTATTTCCAGAGCTGGTTTCTGCGTGACTGCTCTGGTTGGTATAGCATGAAAAGCTGGAAAGGCACACAAATACCAACCAGTTAGAATGGATGTTGACTATAAATATTAGGGCAACTGATACAAAACTGGCCTAAACCCTGATTATAGTAACTCTTTGACTGGGCTTCTACAACCCAACAGATCTTCACTAAGGCAGATCTACACAGTTCATGCAATAAATCAAGTTATTTATCATTGTGACCTTCTAACCCCTCCCTGCTCAAGAGATGTTTGGCAAACTGTGTGCTGAGCATGACCTGCAGTGAGTGCTTTCTTCTTTGGGTACATTATGATCACACTGCATGTAGATGGTTCAAAGTGTTGTTTTTCACCATGGAGCTATCGGTATAAAATTACTTTGAGGGTTCTTCCATTATTCACTGGTCTGGCTCAAAAGTACAGCTTTACTTTCTTTCCTTTTTGTAAGGGGTGAGAAAGTTGTGTTAGAATAAGGAAGCTGCTTTCATCCACCTTGACAATGTTTTATTAATATTATAACCTTTTTTTGTTTTGTCTTTTCTTTCTTTATGTCTTTTCTTTATGTCTTTTCTTTATGTCTTTTTATTAATATTACAACTTTTTTTTGTTTTGTCTTTTCTTTCTTTATGTCTTTTCTTTATGTCTTTTCTCATCTTGAAACTTTCTTTGTAGATTTTAATTTAAAAGGTGAAGATGGCTCGGCGCCTGTGGCTCAAGCGGCTAAGGTGCCAGCCACATACACCTAAGGTGGCAGGTTCAAATCCCCAGCCCGGGCCCGCCAAACAACAATGATGGCTGCAACCAAAAAATGGCCAGGCGTTGTGGCGGGCGCCTGTAGTCCCAGCTACTTGGGAGGCTGAGGCAGGAGACTCGCTTAAGCCCAGGAGTTGGAGGTTGCTGTGAGCGTGATGCCATGGCACTCTACCCAGGGGGGATAGCTTGAGGCTCTGTCTCAAAAAAAAAAAAAAAAAAGGTGAAGATTTCCTTGGTTCTTTGGACTTGGACTTAGAAGATGGTTGTAATAAATCTTAAGAGGCATGGATGTGAGAAAGTACCATTTATTCTGGGAAGATACTATATCATAAATTCTATCCTTTAGATTCTATATCTAAATTCTATCCTTGGACTTACAAGAATGTTAAACACCCCCAAAGACGCACATGGGATCTATATTATTGACCTTGATGGCATTGTCCTATGCAGCTAGTAGGAACATGCATGGCAATACTGATCCCTTATCTCTGTGCATTAAAGATCTGTTCTTCCTGGTCACATCAAGGGACAGTAAAACTAGCAGCTCAGTGCAAAAAGTAAATAATGCTGAGGACTTTCAATTTATTTAATGAGTTGGTATATATGAATTTAGGTTCACACATGGGTATGTGAGAAATACCTCTTTTCTTTTTATAATTGTTATATTTTTATTGTTTGGATTCATCGAGGGTACAAAGAATTAGATTACAATGATTGCATTTGTTAGATATAGTCCCTCTTATAATTGTGTCCTGATTCCAAGAAGTGTGCCATACACCATGACACCATCCTCCTCTTTCCTCCCCCCTCTCCACTTGCTCATTCTTCTACTGCCTCTTTCTATTAGCTCATCTACTGCCTTCATATTAGAATAGAGTATATTGGATTCTTGCTTTTCCATTCTTGTAATGCCTTACTAACGATAATGTGTTTCACCTCCATCCAGGTTAATACAAAAGATGTAAAGTCTCCATCCTTTTTAGTGGCTGAATAAAAGTATTCCATGTATACATATACAACAGGTTGTTAATACATTCCTGGATGGGTGGGCATTTAGGCTGTTTCCACATTTTGGCGATTATAAATTGAGCTGCAATAAACAGTAATGCAAATGTCCTTATGATAAAATTATTTTTTTTCTTCTGAGTAGATGCCTAGTAATGGGATTGCAGGATCAAATGGGAGGTCTAATTGGAGTTCCTTGAGGATTCTCCCTACTGCCTTCCAAAAGGGTTATATTAGTTTGCAGTCCCACCAGCAGTTTAAAAGTATTCCCTTCTTACCACCTCTATGCCAGCCTCTACAGCTTTGAGACTCAGGGTAGTTTTCATTTGCATTTCTCTGATGATTAGGGATGATGGGCTTTTTTTTTTGCCATTTGCCTGTATTCTTTATAGAAGGTTCTATTCGTCTCTCTTGCCCAGTGATATATGGGATTGTTTGGTATTTTTTTGTTGATTAATTTGAATTCTCTAGATCCTAGTTATCAAGCTTTTGTCCTATTCATAATATGCAAATATCTTTTCCCATTTTGAAGGTTGTCTGTTTGCTTTTTGTTGTTCTCTTATCTGTACAGAAGCTTTTCAATTTAATTAAGTCCCATTTGTTTATTTTTGTTTTTGTTGCAATTGCCATGAAAGTTGTCTTCATAAAATCTTTCCCTAGGCAAATATCTTCAAGTATTTTTATAGTTTCATGCCTTATATTTAAATGTTTTATCCATCTTGAATCAATTTTTGTAAGTGGTGAGAGGTGCAGGTCCAATTTCAGTCTTTTACATATATGCTTATTCAATTCTCCCAACACCACTTATTGAATAGGTATTCTTTTACCCAGTTTATGTTCTTGTTTGGTTTATCAAAGATCAGGTGGCTGTAAGAGGTTAGTTTCCTCTCATGTTTTTCTTTTCAGTTCCAAATGCCAATGTCTATTTTTGTGCCAATACCATGCTGTTTTGATCACTATGGCCTTGTAGTATAGCTGGAAGTCTGGTAGGATGATATCCCTGGCTTTGTTTTTATTATGAAGAATTGCCTGGGATATACAGGGTTTCTTCTTGTTCCATACAAAATGAAGAATTATTTTCTCCAAATCTTGAAAGTATGGTGATGGTATCTTCATGAGGATTGCATTGAATCATAGGTTGCTTTGGGTAGTATTGACATTTTCACAATGTTGATACTTCCTAGCCACAAGCATAGTACGTTCTTCCATTTGCTAATATCTTCTGCTATTTCTTTTCTTAAGGTTTTGTAATTTTCTTGTAGAGGTTCTTCATCTCTTTTGTTATATATGTTCCTAAGTATTTCATTTTTTTTCAAAGCTACTGTGAAGAGAATTGTGTCCTTGATTAGCTTCTCATCTTGGCTGCTATTGGCATATACAAAGGCTACTGATTTGTGGACAATGATTTTATGTCCTGAGACATTGCTGTATTTTTTGATGACTTCCAAGGGTCTTGTGGTTGAGTCTTTGGGGTTCCCTAAGTATAAAATCATATTGTTACCAAAAAGCGAGAGTTTGATCTCTGCACCCATTTGGATGCCCTATTTCCTTCTCTTGTCTGATTGTATTGGCTAGAACTTCCAGCACTAGGTTTAAAAGTAGTGGTGATAGAGGACAACCTTGTCTGGTTCCAGTTCTAAGTGGAAAAGCTTTTAGTCTTACTCCATTTAGTATATTATTAGCTGTGAGTTTGTTGTAGATGGCTTCAATCAGATTCAGAAATGTGCTGCCTTAAGTGAATTAGAAATGGGTATTGCATTTTATTGAATGCTTTTTCTGCATCTATTGGGAGGATCATATGGTCTTTGTCTTTACTTCTGTTGATATGCTAAATTGCATTTATGGACTTGCATATGTTAAACCAGCCTTGCATCCCTGGGATGAAACCTACTTTATTGTGATGGATGATTTTTTTAATGTGTGGCTATAATCTACTGGCTAAAATTTTATTGAGAATTTTTGCATCTATATTCATTAGTGAAATTGGTCTGAAATTCTCCTTGTTTGTTGGGTCCTTTTCTGGTTTTGGTATCAGGGTGGTGTTTGCTTCATAGAACATGTTTGGGAAGATTCCTTCCTTCTCAATGTTTGGAATAATTTCTGCAGTATGGGTATAAGCTCTTCTTTGAAGGTTTGATAGAATTCTGGTGTGAAGCCATCTGGACCAGGGTTTTTATTTGTTGTTGGGAGATTTTTATTGTTTCTTTGATCTCAGTTCTTGAAATCTGTCTGTTTGAGACATTTATTTCTTCTTGATTAAGTCTAGGGAGAGGGTGTGATTCCAGGTATTGATGCATTTCCTCTACATTGTCAAATTTCTGGGCATAGAGTTTCTTGTAGTACTCAGAGATGATCTCTTGTATTTCTGCACCATCTCTTGTTATTTCTCCTTTATTGTTTCTGATTGAGATTATTAGAGATTTGACTTTTCTGTTTGTAGTTAATCTGGCCAAAGATTTATCCATTTTATTTATTTATTTTTTTTGTAAAACCAACTTTTTATTTTGTTAATTTTCTGTATAATACTTTTATTTTCAATTTCATTAATCCTAACTTAATTTTGGTTATTTATTTTCTTCTGCTGGATTTGAGATTAGATTGTTCTTCTTCCAATTCCATAAGATGGTTTATGAGTTTGTTCATGTGCTCTCTTTCTTTTATTTAAATGTAGGCATCCAATGTGATACATTTCCCTCTTAAGACTGCTTTTGCTATATCCCACAGGTTTTAGTAACTTGTGTCTTCATTGTTGTTATGTTTGAGGAATTTAACAATTTCCTCTTTTATCTCTTCCTGAACCCAACTATCATTCAGCATAAGGTTATTTAATTCCCAAGTCTTTATGTGGGGATGAACTTTTTTTTGGAGTTGAGTTCCACCTTTATAGCCTTGTGGTCTGAGAAGATACAAGGTATAATTTCTATTCTTTTAATTTTGCTAAGGTTTGATTTGTATCCTAGGATGTGGTCAATTTTAGAGTACGTACCATAGGCTAAAGAGAGAAATGTATATTCTTTACCTTTGGGATGGTGTGTTTCACATATGTCTATTAATCCCATTTTTTTCTAGGGTCACATTTAAGTCCTTTATATCTTTGTTTAATTTCTGTTTAGAGGATCTGTTCAGTTCTGCCAGAAGGGTTAAAGCCCCTGACTATTATGGTGTTATGGGATATAATATTGTTCAGACACATCAAGGTCTGTTTCACAAATCTGGGAGCATTTAAGTTGGGTTTATAAATATTTTAAATAGAAATGTCTTCTTGTTCTATTGTTCCTTTGAGCAGTATGAAGTGTTCATCTTTGTCTTTCTTAACTATAGTTGTTTTATATCTACTTATATTTAAAAATAAGATTGCAACCCCTCCTTTCTTCTGATTTCCATTTGCTTGAAATACTGTTTTCCATCCCTTAGCCCTGAGCCTTGATTTGTCCTTCAAGGCTATGTGTGTCTCCTGGAGACAGCATATGGATGGCTTGTGCTTTTTTATCCAGTCAGTCAGCCTGTGCCTCTTCAGTAGTGAATTCAGTCCATTGACATTTATTGAGAGAATTAGTAAGTGTGGTGGAGTTCTATTCATCTTCTTTTGTGAAAGTCCATTGTGTATTTTTTCCTTTGCTCCATTGTGGAAGCTATGTTTTGACCTTTAGCTTCTGGGTATTTACTTTGCTTGTGGTCAGTGTTGAGAATAGGTCTAAATATTTCCTGTAGAGCTGGTCTTGTGGCAAATTTCCTCAGTGTTTGATATACACAAAATATTTGATTTTTCCATCAGTTTTGAAGCTTAGTTTAGCAGGATATATAGAATTCTGGGCTGAAAATTGTTTTGTTTAAGAATTTTGAAGGTGAGGGTGGCGCCTGCAGCTCAAAGGAGTAGGGTGCCGGTCCCATATACTGGAGGTGATGGGTTCAAACCTGCCGCCCCCCCCCCCCCGAAAAAAGAATGTTGAAGGTGGATGACCATGCTGCTCTTCTGGCTTGGAAATTTTTAGTTGAAAAGTCTGCTGTCATCCTAATGGTTCTGCCTTTGTAGGTCAGTCGGTGCTTACTCCAGGCTGCTTGCAGAATTTTTTCCTTTGTCTTGACTTTGGACAGGTTCATTACAATGTGACTTGGAGAGGCTCTGTTTGAGTTGAGATGACCTGGGGTTCTATATCCATCTGAAAAGAGTGTGTCAGGTCCTTTAGTAAAACTTCGGAAGTTTTCATTTATGATAGTCTCCAGTAGGGCTTTTATTCTTTTGAGACAATCTTCTTCCCCTTCAGGAATCCCTATTATTTGTGTGTTTTAAAGCTTCATGTTGTCTTATAGTGCTCTAAGGGCCTATTCTGCTTTCCCTCTCTTCTTTCCTGCCTCTTGTACTACCTAGGTTAACTCAAAAACTTTATCCTCTGGCTCTGAAGTTCTTTCTTCACCATGTTGCAACCTATTTATGATATTTTCTATTGCAGCTTTACATTCCCTAGTTGTCTTCTTCATTTCCTTAAGCTCTACCATATCTTTTCTGTATTCTATGTACCTTTCATCTGACTTTTGGTTCTGTCTTTCCATTTTCTCATCCATTCCTTTTATTGTCTTTATCATCCATATTTTAAATTCCCTTTCTGTCAAGTCCATTAATTCTTTTTTTTTTTTTTTTTTTTTTGAGACAGGAGCCTCAAGCTGTCCCCCTGGGTAGAGTGCCATGGCATCTCAGCTCACAGCAACCTCCAACTCCTGGGCTCAAGCGAGTCTCCTGCCTCTGCCTCCCAAGTAGCTGGGACCACAGGCGCCCGCCACAACGCCCGGCTGTTGCTGCTGTCGTTGTTTTTTGGCGGGCCCGGCTGGATTTGAACCCGCCACCTTGGGTGTACGTGGCCGGCGCCTTAGCCACTTGAGCCACAGGCGCCGAGCCAAGTCCATTAATTCTTTATAGGTAGATTCTTCTGCAGTAGCTGCCTCATGGTCCCTTGGGGGAGTTCCTCTGTTTTGGTTTTTCAGTTGCCTGAATTTTTCTGTTGGTTCTTTCCCATGTATTTGTTCTTTTTCATCTCCTCGTTCTCCTTTTTACTTCTCATTGCCTCCTTTGCTTTAAACAGAAGCCCTTGCTCTTGATGACAGTATGTTGCAATATGTTGCTGGGACACCACAAAGCCCTGTGGGATTTTTAGAAGACAGAGAGTACAGCCAGCAACCTCGATAGTCCTTATTGCAAACTTAATTGCCCTCAGTTATTGCCTGATTATTTCCTCAGCATTCAGAGTCTATTCAGTTGGGATCTTAAATCTCACAAGAATACTTCAGGGGCAGGTCTCAGAGTGCCCCCTGACTATAGTTCCCATGGGATGTGGGAGTCCCTCAGCCTGTCCTAAGAGTGGAGTTCTGATCCCAGCAGGCGGAATTAAGATGGCCGAATTTTAGGCTCCCGCTAAGACTTCTCCTGACCTGCCCACAAAGGCAGCTCCTGGCCACTGAGACCTTCTCAATGTGGCTGCCTCACCAGCCACTAAACCTATGGCAAGTTTGCTCCAATTGGCATTCAAATCTGGTTGCTGTATACTGTTCAAGTCTGCCCACTCTTCCAAGCTTTGCAATGAATGTGCAGTTTCCCCAAACAACTGAAAACTTTAGAATGGCTTCCTCCTCTCCTAGGCCTCTGGGGGGCCAGCCAATCCCAGCAGTTCACAATCACTTGCCTAATTCATTAGATTTCCACCTCTCCAGATCATACACTGTATCTAGCTCACTTCCTCTTTACTGTGTTCCCTGAGCTATGACTCTAGGTAAAGTCCCTGCCAAGTATGGCTGGGTTCTCTCTTTTTCCCCAGTCATTCTAGGAAAGCTCAGCTAAATGATCTTTCTGGTCTGCCATCTTGCTCCACCAGCACCACCACCCCCATTTTAAATATTCTCTAGTCTTATTTTGACTTCTAAGGATGTTATCTTTCTATGTTGGAAAGAAATTCAGCATGCCATCTAAGAATTTCTCTAGATTCTGGGCTTTATATAAAAAAGGCCACCTGTCACCTGCTTTTCTGTCATCTGTCCTTACAGATCATCACTGAGATAGATCATCACTGTCCTTGTCTACACATTTCCTTTAGGTCTGGGATCTTTCTGGTTGGGAAAATGAAGTCTTTTTTAGACCAGTTCAGTGATTCTATCTCCATAGAAGTAGTATATGGTCCTTCTCTCTGAGGTCTTGTTCTTTCCCTCCCTGAACTGACACTCACCACCCCCCACAGCCTAGGAAAAGCTCTTTCTGTCTCATACCATCTCCTTCCTGCTGTCTGCTTCTCTAGTCCATTCTTACATATTTCCTCAAACCTTGTTCTTAGACTGAATCATTAACGACCAAAATTTTAGATTTCCTTTACTTTGAGAATGTGGAGGATAAAGGCTTCGAAAGTGAGGGAGAGTATTTGCATTATACCCTTTAGTGCAGCAAAGGAAAACAAAGTAGAGAAGGCTGATACTAGAAGTCTCAAACATTCAGGCATTTATTGAGTTCCTAAGACATATGAAGTTTAACATTCATTCCTTCATTTCATGAATTGGTGCTGGCTATCTCTCAGGTTCCCTGTGAAGCATTGAGTATATATTGTTGTCTTTACCTCCATCAGGCAGGGCTCAATGTTTCAATCAACAAAAATCAATTCTTACAAATTTAAGCAAAAGGTTCTAAAGATATCAGGAAATCTCCCCCCCTACAAAGAAATAAACAAACAAACAAACAAACAAAAAACAAAAAGAAAAAAACAAATGAAATGGAGTTAGCCAGATCAATGAGAGAAGAAACTTAAGAAAATAAATAGAGGCCAGCCACTGAAGTTGGAGAAAGGGAAACGAAGATGAATAATCTGGTCTTTGCCCTTAAAGGATTTTTTTTTTTTTGAGACAGAGCTTCAAGCTGTCCCCCTGGGTAGAGTACCATGGCATCACAGCTCATAGCAACCTCCAACTCCTGGGCTCAAGTGAGTCTCCTGCCCTAGCCTCCGAAGTAGCTGGGACCACAGGTGCCTGCCACAACACCCGGCTATTTTTTTTTTGGTTGCAGCTGTCATTGTTTTGGTGGGCCCCAGCAGGATTTGAACCCGCCACCTTAGGTGTATGTGGCTGGCACCTTAGCCGCTTGAGCCACAGGTGCCAAGCCACCCTTAAAGTATTTTATGGGTAGGTGGGAACTAGACCTTTATACTCATAAAGGAAGACATAGCTTAGTTACAGTGACAGCTTAGGTGTTCATAGAAAAAGGATGGTTTTAAGCTATGTTTCTGGTCCTTTAAAAGCTCACACAATGGCAATGCTGATGATCAAATACTACTACTGGACAAGAGGGAAGAAAACAGGCTGCCTTGCATAAACTGTGGAGCATTCTAAGTAGGGAAACTCCTTTAAAATTCTTTTTCTTGCAACTTTTCTTGTCAGTGGTGAAATGTCATACTTGAGTTGGGAAAATGACATATCATTTGCATTGATTTGCATTGTTTTCATTAATCAGGGCAGTTAGTATTGACTACATAATGCAACATGTTGGATAGCTTTATTACTATGTACCACTGCTATTTAGAAAATAGAAACATCTGATCAGTCTGGAAGACTAACTTTATTAAAGTAGTAATCTGCATTTTGGTATTACCACTGTAAACAAAGCTAAAAGAATGGAAGCCATTATTTCTTTGTGGGCAACTCAACCTTCTCATCCCCTACATTTAAGGCAGCAAATACTGCCTTTACTTAGCTAGCAGAAATTTGAATCCAAGACCAGAGACAGTAGTGGGAGGGTGGTCTTTTATGCCCCTACAACAGAGTTAAGAGGATCTCCTGGCCCAGGCTTAGCATAATGGAATATGCCAGCCATCTATGAATGGATAACATCAACTTAGACAAGCAGCATCTAAGCAGCAATGTATACTAAAGATTCTCATGCCCTAAACATTACTGAATTTGAGTTTCTCAATGTGCTGGGCATGTGAGCCCTGAATCACACTTGATTTGATTCAAGTGTTTTTACAAATGTAGGCATTAACCTGTAAAGAAGTTGCAGGATTGCCTGAAATGGGATATTCAGATAATAAAACAAAGTTCTGGTTGTGAGGTCTGTGAATATCTAGAGCCTTCCAATACAGCTATGGAACAGACTAGTGTAGTCTAATAGAACTTTCTGTGATTATGGAAATGTTCTAGAAGCACACTGTCCATTACAGTAGCCACTAATCATATGTGGCTATTTAATTTTAAACTTTAATTAAAATAAAATAAAAGTTTTAGCTCCTTATTCACACTAGCCACAATTCAAGTGCTTGGTAGACCCATAATGGATAGTGGCTCCCATGCTGGACAGTTCTAGAATCAAAAGAGTTTTGTGTATAGGTTAACTTTATAGTTGAGTTTTGGGAAATAGTTTTCAACTCTTGTGCAAATTGCAGTTGACTAGAAGTGGCTGCTTCAAGCATTATACTGGCAAGTACTTGCAATTGCATTTAGATACAATGGGACAGGATGTTGTAGATGCCAATCTGAATGTGGGAATGAGGTTCAGTGGTGTGCTTGTAATTATTTAACATTTTCTATTTTAAGCTTTTTCTCATATTAAACTCTTGTGAGCTGAGAAAACCTTTCAGACCATTCACTTTCCATGTGATCATCTCCGATCTGTTTAGATCAGCTGTCTGAAAGAGACATCTATTTCCACTCTCTATTAATACAGGAATTGAGAGCATGCTGCAGTCCCTGCAAGTCACACAATCACACACATAGTGCACTGTGTCTGATGAGTGAACTTTCCTCTTCTGTCCACTCTTGCAAACTTACAGGACTCTGGGAGATGGGGACAGGACAGGCAAGGTTTGGTTAAAAGGAGTAGCAAGAGGGGAAAGAAAGCCATATCAAATTTATAGACTTTTTCCCACTGAAAGAAATGTTAGCATCTCTGGTAATATGTTTCCATAGACTACCATCTCTCTTTCTTTGCTTACATTAAACCCAGTGGATGGTCTTCCTAGCCATCATACATCACAATTTATGTAAGAACTAAATACATTGACCTCTTGTTCTTAGTATTTCTGTAGTTTGCTCAAAGACTTTATTTGCAGGAAGGATTAGAAGAGAGATTCATAAGGATAATTTTCTTTTTAATTTTACTCCTCTTACTGTGTATTAGTTTATTTTTTACCCAACAGATATGAACATATTTTTTTAGTCAAGGACTACATCTGTGTATAGTGGAGTCTACTATCCTGGTTGACAAAAGCCACCAAGCAGTGCATGGTTTATTGAACTGAGGCACCTGAGATTCGCTGGAAGTCTTATACTTAGGCTTGCATCAGTGCTCCACTACTGATATCCTCAGTGTCTATGGTTAAATGAAGATTATCAGGGACATGAACCCAATTCAATCTGGACTTGCAACAGCTAACCCAGAACAGCTGGTTAGCCCTTAGTACCCTAAGAATGCCACACTTCCCAATTCCCCATTTTCTCAGTACTTTGTCATTAGAAATCACTATAATAGACACACCATACAACTCTTCATAGGGTTTGCAGATGGTAGGTCTCCTGAACTGAGCTGAAAATAATGAGTATAACTTTCTTTTTTAAATTTCAGGTTAATGTGAGGGTCCAAACCACCAGATCAAAATATTTGAATTTGTTAGATAGAGTCCCTCTTGTAGTTATGTCCTACACTCAAAAAGTGTGCCAAACACCCCCTCACAGTGTCCATTCAGCATCCTGCTCACCTTCCCTTATTCTTCCTCTGCCCAACTTGAATTGAAATGAATTTTTCTTCTATGTGGACATAACATTGTATACTGGCTTCATACATACATACATTTTCTTCTATGTGGACATACATTGTATACTGGTTTCATTCATATTGGTATTGAGTACAGATAATTGCTTTTCCATTATTGTAATACTTTACTAAGAAAAATGTGTTTCAACTCCATCCAGGTTAATACAAAAGATGTGAAGTCACCATCTTTTTTATGGCAGAATGGTATTCCATGGTGTGCATGTACTACAATTTGTTAATCCATTCCTGAGTTTATGGGCATTTAACTTGTTTGTAAATTGAGCTGTGATAAACAATCCAGTGCAAATGTCCTTATGATAAAATGATTTTTTTTCTTCTCGGTAGATGCCTAGTAGTGGAGTCAAATGGGAGATGTACTTTGAGTTCTTTGAGGATTCTCCATACTTCTTCCCAAAGAAGCTGTATTAGTTTGTAGTCCCACTAACAGTATAAAAGTATTCCCTTTCTCCACATCCACATCAGCATCTGTAGCTTTGGGACTTTGTGATGTGGGTTAATCTTACTGGAGTTAGGTGATAAATCTGGGTGGTTTTGTTTGCATTTCTCTGATAATTAGGGATGACGAGTATTTTTCATGTTTGTTAGCCATTTGTCTGTCTTTCTCAGAGATCGTTCTGTTCATGTCTCTTGCCTGGTGATAGATGGGATTGTTATCTCTTTTCTTATTGATTAATTTGAGTTATCTATAGACTTTTGATAAACCAAACAAGGGAAAAGAATTCCTATTCAATAAATGGTGCTTGGGCAACTGCATAATCACCTGTAAAAGACTGAAACTGGACCCACACCTTTCACCATCTATAAAAATTGGTTCTAGATGGATAAAAGATTTAAATATAAAGCATGAAACAATAAAAATCCTAGAAGAAAATGTGTGAAAAACTCTTGAAGATGTCAGCCTGGGAAAAGATTTTATAAAGAGTTCTGTGGCAATTGCAACAACAACAAAAACAAATGGGATTTAACTAAAATGAAAAGCTTCTGCACAGCTAAGGACACAAAAACCAAAGCAAACAGACAATCTTCAGAATGGGAAAAGATATTTGCCTATTACAAATCTGACAAAGGCTTAGGCATAAGTTCTATTCCACATACATGGCCAAAGTGGACCTCTAAACACTGTATTTTAGTAAGGTTTGGCTGCCACCTAGTGGAGAAAATTCTGTAATATGTTAATTTTGACATTACGTATGTTTGGATACCTGAAAATATTTTGAAATCATTCTGTTGCCTTAGGGGAATTAAACACTTGTAACTGTGATTGTGTTAGGGCGTGTATGTGAAGTCATGCTATCTGCAACAATAGCTGCTCATTAATGAAATAACACTTGAGTACCACATCCAGGGTCTCCTCGGATTTTTTCCAGCTCTGAGGTTGTATAAGTCTAGACCTAGGTCTTAAAAACAATTTTGAGGCCAGAATCATTAGGATTCTTACTGCCGTCTGAAGCTAGAATAGAATCCTATCATTTTCATGCCAGGTGTGAATCTCCTGGAAACCACCCATTCTTAGAACGGATCTCATGGAACAAATACCTACAGGAAGTGGGTGAGGAATCCTCATGGAAAAGCAGGAAAGGTAAATTTTAATGATGCAAAGCACTTGATTCATGTTCCCTAACTTGATTTCTTCCTTACCAGTGCCATAAAGAACCACCCCAAACAAGGAGAGTGATCTATTTATTTGCTTTGACTTATGGCATCATCTAGGGCAGTCATTTCCAGCCGGTGTTCTGGTGCACACTGGTGTTCTGTGAGAGAATCTTAGGTGTGCTGAGAAAGTTTATCTATAGGTGCAAGTGTGCCATGAGATATAAAAAGTTGAAATACACTGATCTAGGGTATAAGAAAGGCATCTTGATATTGTATTATAAAATGATTAATAATAGGGCAGTGCCTGTGGCTCCGTGAGTGGGGCGCCGGCCCCATATACCAAGGATGGCATGATCCAGCCTGGCCCTGGCAAACTGCAACAATAACAACAATAACAAAAAAACAGCTGGGCATTGTGGCGGGCACCTGTAGTCCCAGCTGCTCAGGAGGCTGAGGCAAGAGAATTGTCTAAACCCTAGATTTGCAGGTTGCTGTGAGCTGTAATGCCACAGCACTCTACCAAGGGCAACAAAGTGAGACTTTGACTCTTAAAAAAAAAGATTAATAATATACTGAATCAGAATTATATCCTTTCCAGGATTTCCTGGGTCCCCTTTTCCTAGACCACTGGCTGCTTGCTCTTGCAGAGTCCCACCGTACTGTCTCCTCACCTGACACCACTATCCACCTTCATTTTCTCCAGAGGGAAGGCTGGGCTCTCTGGGTGTAGTCAGGTCAGGTGTGGGCACCAGCACTGCTGTAGCTCCCACTGTGACAAGTTCAGTGAAGGCTGCGCTAGAGCCCACACTCCCCTCAGGGAGGCCAGTGGAGACCTCAGTGAAGTGCTTCCTGGTGGCTGCCTGGAAGGCCTCATGACAATACTGGCAGAAGTGCACGTGTCAGGACTGGGTTACAGGCAGAGGGATGACCTTGTACAAAGGTCTTGGAGAGCAAAGGGAGTCCAGAGCGCTGGAAGAGTTCAGCATGGCTGGAGTGTGGTAGGTGAGGTGAGGAAGCTAGACAAAGGTGACACATGGCTTGGTATAATGACCTTGGCCCTTAGCCTTAGTGCAGTGGAGAGTCATCTAAGCCACAGTGATGCAAACAGGTTTGCCTTGTAAGGCTCACTCTCTGCAGTGATGGACATAATTAGAGGGAGGCAAAACTCGAGGAGAGGAGCTGTGTAAGGAGATGGGTGGGAGGGGGAAGCTGGGGGTGGTGCTGGCACTAGGGTGGAGGAGGGGAGCTGTGTAAGGAGATGGGTGGGAGGGGGAAGCTGGGGGTGGTGCTGGCACTAGGGTGGAGGTGGCAGTTGTCTTGAGGTCAGGTGCCCAGAGAGCTTCTTCTGACTCTTTTGCTAACTTTGGGTGAGTTATTTAAGCCTCCTGAGGTTCCATGTTCTCATCTTCAGGTCAGAGTTAAAACTGCCTGATTCCCAATCTTCCTTTGAGAATTAAATGAAATCATATGATGCTACTTGCCAAATAATAGGTGCTGTTTGGGTGTGAGGAAGGAGTGAATGAGACAGCCGTCATGCCAGGTAAGCAAGGCCACCACATAAAGAAGGTGATCTTTAAAGACTGTCTCCATTGGGCTGAGGATGGAGCCAAAACTATTGCTAGTAATAGAAATGTCGATGCCAAGCAGCCGGCAGGCCACTGTCGCAGCAGAGCAGGGACGTACCGGTGGCATCTGCTGCGTGCTGTGCCCTGTGTGCATTAGAACATGGGCAGATAAACATTGTAATTAGCCGTCCTGGAGTGATGGCGCGTTCGTACAGTAAAAACAGGTGATGGATTTGAAATGCAATTTGAACTTAATCACTTGGGTGAGGTGATTTCATAGTCGGCTAATTTAGCAAACCATTTTTTTTAAAAGGGTGCTAATTAAAAATTGCCTGGGGTTATCAATTTGCTGCCAGAATTGCAGAAAAATGGGCATGGAAGGACTTCAGTCCAGCTAATTATTGACTAAAGCATAAGACTTGATTACCATATCAGGGGAATTTTTTTAAACGGGGATGTTTTCTTTTTAATTTAGGGGAGGAATTATTTGAGAGACAAAGATTATTAAGGGCCTAGAATCCAGGGGAGAGGAAGACATAGTTTATTATTTGTTTTATTTTGTTCATCATTAATTATATCCAGTGTCATTAGGGCAAGTTCGGAACTGTGAGGTCCTGGTGTGTGTTTCTTTTAATCATCTGAGATAGCAGTGGAGCCTGAAGCCCAAAGCACAGGAGTTTAGCATTTATTTCCATAAACAGAACCTGATGGTTTGATAGAGCAGTGAACTTGCTGTGAAGGTGGCTGATCTAGTTCTTCTTAGTACTTTCCCATGTTTGAATATTTTTAAAATTAAGTGTCTCCAGGAAATCTCAATAAGAACTCTAGACTGTAAGTTTTATTTATTTATTGCAGTTTTGACCAGGGCCAGGTTTGAACCCACCAACCCTAGTATAAGAGGCCAGTGCCCTACTCCTTGAGCCACAGGCCCTGCCCTGAGACTGTAAGTTTTAAAGGAACAGGCACCACAGTTGTGATGCCATGCTCAATTCCCCAGGCCTTGCCCTGGGCCAATTCTCCATAAACATTTATTGAATGAAGGAATCCACCACCTACTACACATGGCTCTAGGGCAGTGGTTCTCAACCTTCCTAATGCTGCGATCCTTTAATATAGTCCCTCATGTTGTGGTGACCCCCAACCATAAAATTATTTTCGTTGCTACTTCATAACTATAAGTTTGCTACTGTTATAAATCATAAATATCTGATATGCAGGAATGTCCCACAGGTTGAGAACCACTGAAGGCTTTGGGATACATCAGTGAAAACAACAAAAATTCCTGCCTTCATAGAGATTCTATTCTAGCACAGGGAGGAGAGATAACATAATAAACAAGTCAAATATGTGATCTGCTAGGTGATAAATTCTTTGAAAAAAGTAATGTAAGGGATACTGAAAGTGCCAGGGATAGGGCGAGGTGGAGTGGTAGTGAGCCCACTTCTGTTTTAAATAGAATGCTTCTGCATCACATGTGAGGCAGTGATAATGAAATATAAATAAATAAAAGATAAAAAATATGCAGAAATCACACAAAAATAGGATATACCAGGGAGGTCCTCTGCAGAAGGTGAGATTTGAAAAATGATATACAAATGGCCGGCGCCCCATCCAGGTGGATTTTTGGGGAGGAGCATTCCAGGCAGAGAGGAGAGTTAGTACAAGGGCCTCAGGGAGGAGGGGGGGAGGTGAGAGGAAGAACACGGGAGCCCCTGGGTTTGAACAGAGTGAGCAGCTGGGAGAGTCTAAATAAGACTGGAGAATTTATGAAGGAAGTGGTGGGATCATCTGGGGCATGTCAGTCCATTGTGAACACTGCTTTTTTTCCTACGGCCAAGGCAGGAGTTTTAGTCGAGAAAAGGTACCATGGGGCACAGCTATTGTGCTGGGAACAGTTGAGCAGGAGCCTGAGGCAGAAGCAGTGGCCACTAGGAGGCTGGTGCAGTAATTCACATGAGAGCCCATGGTGTCCTGGACCCGGTGGTAATGGTTGATGGTGGAGAGGGGAGAAGTGGTCAGATTCAAAGTAGGTTGTGGAACTAGAGCCAGTAGGTGTGAAGAGGAGAGCAGAGTGACTTAGGGCTTGAGCTTGAACAACTGGAAGGCTGGGATTACCCATTATTGAGATGGGAAGGCAGATGGAGCAGGCTTTTGGGAGAAGAGCACAGGTTTAAACAAGTTAAATGTGAAAAGTCGATTAGACATCACAGCAGAGATGCCAAGTAGACAGTTTAATACGTGGGTTTCCACATGGACATTGTTAGAGGCCGTAAGTACTAGATGAAATCACTAAGAGAGTGACAAAGAAAAGGACAGGGCCTCAGCAGGGAGCGACCCCACATTTAAAAGCTGGAGGAAAAGGTGAGGAACAGAAAAGGGTGAAGAGGAATGAAAGTGAGGTAGGAGTAACACGGGGTGTGTGTGTGTGTGTGTGTGTGTGTGTGTGTGTGGCTTCCTGGAAATCAAGGGCACCATGATCACAGTATTAAATGTTGAGATGGGTCGTGTCCTGTGAGAACTGAGGCTTGATCAGCGATCTTAGCAACATGGTTGTCCTCGGTGCCCATAAAGACAGTAGTTTTGGTGAAGTACTAAGGCCAAGGCATCCCTGCAGTGGGTTAAAAAGTTTGCTGCAAAGAAAAATAAAGAAATGAGGTAGTGGCTGGCAAGGAAAGTAGGGCCATGAAACAATTTAATGCCAATGGAAAGTGGTCCAGGAAAGGGGAAAAGCCATGATGCAGGACAGAGGGGGGCAGATGGCAGAATGACCTTGAAGGGGTGGGAAAGGAGGAATGAACACTAGCAGAGGGGCTGGCTTAGGTGGGAATGTGGATAGGTCATCTGTGGAAACAGGTGGAAAAGCCGAGAGCCTGGGGCACATGCTAGGGTGGGGAGGGGTGGTGGAGTCTGCGAGTTCTTCGGTGATCACGGCAATGATACCAGTGAAAGGTGGAGAGCTGGATTTCAACTGGGTTTTGGCTTTGAACAGTGAGCACAAAGAGTGGGGGATATAAAAAGGGCATGAATATAATAATTGAAATGGAATTTAAGGAGGAGATGCTTAATGATTGTTAAATAAGTAAATAATGAAAAGCTGAAACTTTTATTTATGACAAAGATAAAAATAATGCTTTTGAGAAGAACAAATGCTATCTCAGTGCCTGAGAAAATGCAGGAGTCAGCCCGGGAGGCTTCACGCTGGTTGATAGCCTGTGTGTGCTGTCAGGCTCCACCCAGTTCTCCCTCTGTCTACACAGTTCTCTCTCTCGGTGCCTTTCAGAATCTGACCCAGTCTGCTTCTGCCTGTCTTTGAACCTCTCTGCTTCCGTGAGTGTCTTCACAATGTTCAAAACATTTTTATGAAAATATTTTAATGATTTTTTTGTTACATAAAGAAATTTTTAAATATTTTAAATTGAATAATACAATTAGGTGGTTTTAAAAAAATCTGATTTATAATCATACATACTTTTTTACAAAAAACAGAAAAATGAAGCTAACGTATAATGAAAAACTACCTATAATATCATTATTCAAAGTAACTATGTTAAAAATTTAAATATATTCTCTTTTAGCATTAGTTCATCTTTACATAATTGTGGTCAAAATGTTCTTATCACTGCATACTTCTTTGTGCACTTAACATTAACATATTATTATAAACTTCTCACAAACATCCTTTTTACTGAATGCATGGAAGTCTATCTTACTTCTATGGCAACCTTTGTGTCACTATGGTCGTGCGAACTGGCTCTCCAAAGTGGTTTAGAAAGAGGAAGGAGACTTTCCTCTCTCCTTTGCCTGAAGTTAATGCCCACTTTGCATCCTCTCTGCAGTCTTTCTTGTCTGTGTTCCCATCTCCCTTCTGTTTTCCTCCCTCCTCTCCCCTCTCCCTCCCTCCTGCCTTTCCCCTTCTCATTTGTCTCATTCATTTAACTATAGTGTCCCCAGTGTCTGCCTTACAGTAGGCATTCAGGTTTGTCTTTAAGGACAATATGGAATATCCATTTAACCAATTTTCTATTTTATTGAAAGTTAACTCACTGTTATTGTGAAATGACACAAGGTTAGTTAACTTCCTGCCCTGTGTCTCATCTACCCAGGGAAACTCATTTTTACCTACATTCTTTCGTGTGCATTTTTACATAGATCAAGTGCTGAAGTCTTAAATCTTCGACCAAGAAACCGAACAGCAGATACAGTATCAGAACATTTTCAACCAGGCCAACAGAATACATTTGCAAGAAATATAAAGTTAAGATTGCTTGTGATGATTTTAGCTAAGCAGCACAATTCCAGATGGAAGTATATACATCAAACTTCATATGGCTATAAAATCTTGGATTTCCAAGGGTGTTACTCAACACAGAAATTTGACGGGTAATTTTGGAGACAGATCCCCCAGAAGCATTTGCTGGGAGTTTGCAGTGTCTAATAGGAATGAGTCTAGGTAGGAAAGTTATAGTTCTGTGGTTCCTGGATGGCAACATTGTTAGAGTCTTTTTTTACATCAAGATGAAATGTGCCTCCAACAAAGTCTATGAAAAGGTCCTGGTATACGCAATTTTTTATGGAGACTAGAATGTGAGTAATTGGAAACTTCAGTAACTTGGGGCTTCTTTAACTCCTATAATTCTTTGTTATCAATCCATTTATCGTCTCACCTTTACCTCTAACCTTATTTACTTGATTCTAGTTCTGTGAAGCCTCAGCTCTTATAAATTACACATGTACCCAAGAGAAAGGTTAAGCCTCAGAGCAACTTGTGAAAAGTTATTCATTCCTAAAATCAGGAGTGAAGAACAGTGGCATCAATATGACTAACATCATTAATGTATTTATACAGATACACAATTACTAGCAATATCTCATCTAGAGAAGGAATTATGAAAATGATTTGCATATCCACTTTTTAAAATTTAGAGCAAAAATTTCCTGTGTAAAACTTTCTTCCTTAAAAAATCTCTATTGCCAATCTCCATTTAGCTTTAAAAAGAATATATTGGCTTCTTCATGATTAAATCTGTGACTTTTTCCTCACGTAACTCATTGTTCAATGCCACTGGCATACAAATATTCAAAGTGACCATGTTGCCCAGTTCCTTGCAATTGAATTGAATAAAAACTTGGATTAAAAGGTCAACTTTAAAATATGCATAATAAATTCACTCACTAAAAGCTATCCCAACAACTTTCTGCATCATTTCTCTTCATCTCATTATTCATGTAGGCATCCCTGAATTTTAAGCAGTGCAAATGAAGAAGCAGAATGTATGGAACATTGGGGCCCAAGTCCTTTTCATGAATAAGGAAATAACGGAACGGTGAATGGTATCTCTTAAATTAATGAAGTTGACACAGTGGAGAATTGATGGGTGCCCAAGTATTTTTCTATAGTACAAAACAGTAAAATTTTTATTTTATTTCAAGAAATCCCTTACTCTATTTCCTTCATATATTTGCTCCCATAGCTATAGTATTGAAAGCCTCATTAATTTTAAAATTTCATCACTTATGATCCTAAAATTGTTAGGGTTATTCAGAAAGTTATGGTAAAACAAAGCATGTGAATTTCTACAAGAGGTGAGTAGAGTGTCATAATATTACATAGAAAGCTTTTTCATGCATTCTACAAATGTTTGCTGAGTAATTATTTGCATTAATAAAAGTGATATAAAGTTATTTGAGTAAGGTTTTTTTAGGGTAACAAACTCTTCTATGGCCTTAGTAATGTTTCAAAAGTTAGATAACAGTAACATTTATTTATTTGGTGGGGAACATTAAATCAAAATCACAAATAATAAGATTTAGTGTGCATAGTTCAGTTGGTGACAACTTACCATTTCTTTTTTTATGGTCTTAGAGTCCTCAGGCTAATTTCATATGCATGTTAAAAGTTTAATTCATGGAACAAGTAGATTTAAACACAAAACAAGAAAACCTCTGAATTGAATGTCGTGGTTACAAAGTAGAGTAGAACCTCTCGGTAAGTTGACCACCAAGGCTCTAATAAGCTTACTGACACAGGGAGGTGGTCAACATAAGGAACTAGGCCTACTGTACTGATACGTACATGTGGTGTGTCTGGTCTAAGAAAATTAGGTCAGTTTACGGAGGTGTTCAATGTAGGGAGATGGTCAAGTATGGAGGTTCTACTGTGTTTGAAAATAACACGTACTCTTTCTGGAATACTTCAACGAGTCTCAGCTATGGTCAGGCCTTAAACCTTCACATCTGGAAACTACTCTAGCTACAAGATTTCTAACTCTGAAATTTTTCTATTAACCTCTTAATCTTCCATTTTTCCTGGTAGGTCAGGCTAATTAAATCCACTCTTTGGCTCCGCACCCTGTATCTCAGTGGCTAGGGCGCCAGCCACATACACCAGAGCTGGCAGGTTTGAATCCAGCCTGGGCCTGCCAAACAACAATGACAACAACAACAAAAAAAATAGCTGGGTGTTGTGGTGGGGGCCTGTAGTTCCAGCTACTTGGGAGGCTGAGGCAAGATAATCAATTAAGCCTAAGAGGTTTCTGTGAGCTGTGATGCCACCGCACTCCACCAAAAGTGAAGTAGTGAGACTATGGCTCAAAAAAAAGGGTGGCGCCTGTGGCTCAGTGGGTAGGGTGCCAACCCCATATGCCGAGGGTGGCAGATTTGAACCCTGCCCTGGCCAAACTGCAACAAAAAAATAAACAAACAAACCCCCCCCACTCTTCACATTAACTTTGACCTCGATCCTAAACCCATACCAGTGTTCCAACCCTCTGTTATCACTTGAGGCTTTCACTTTTCCTTATCTATTTATTTTGAGTAACTTGAAATTCCTTGGCCTTTTGACTTTCTTTTGTTACTAGCTGAATGTTTTTTGCCTTGGATGATGCCTTTGAGCGTGGCCTTGGCCCTGTGGACATTACTTTCTTTTTCAGATATGTGATCCAATAGGATCTAACCAGATCTATCTAATGTAGAATTAGAACATTTATCTTTAGCACTTTAGCACTGAGGGACACGCTCAAAGACAACTTCGGTATACAGAGACTTCTTTACTTATAATGAGGTCCCATCCTGATAAACCCATTGTTAAGTTGAAAACATAAAAAGTTGAAAATGCATTTAATTCATCCAACCTACTGAACAGAATAGCTTAGCTACCCTGTCTTAAATGTGCTCAGAACACTTACATTAGCCGACAATCGGGCACAATCATTCAACACAAAGTCTATTTATAATAGTTATAAAGAATTTTGAATCAAAAATCAGAATTCAAAGTATGGTTTTGAATGTGTATAGTTTTTACACTATTACAAGGTCAAAAAATCTTTTATTTTCCATAAACCATTTTTAAGCTTATTTGTTTACACAATTTTCATATCCCAAACACATCATTGAAAAATACAATTTGGATGTGTGTCTACCTTCAATGTTCCCAATATGGTATTACATGTATTTCATTTCTTTTTTTTCTCCTGAACGACTAATACTGTGGAAAAGTGTCAAAGTGGCATGTCAGTTATTGTTTGTCTGAAGAACTTCCATTAACATGTCACTTTTGAGTGGTCCCAGAGTGCTATGTTTTGAACCCACACCAGGTAGAATTCACAAAGTCGTAAGTCAAACCATTATCAGTCAGTGACTCTCTGTTATCTCCTTTAAAGCTGGGATAGTTAGGGGCTAAGAAAGGAAAAGAGCAATAGTTTTCAGGGGCCAGGGAAGCCATACAGTGTATTCCGTTGGCAAGGATATGAGCGGGGAAGTCAGTGCACACACAGGTGTCAACTACACAAACATTTACTGCACACCAGCTGCAGAGAAGGCCCTATTCAAGGAGCGGGGGACGTAGCAGATGACAAGAATGACCAAGTCCGAGCCCTGGAGGGGTTTATATTCTGCCAGAGGATTCATAATGTCAAGCAACTTAACACAATATTAATTATGCCATTCAGATAGAATTCAGCTCAATTCTTGTATAATTTTCCCATGTTTACTGTTCAAAAATAAAACGGGCTACTAAATATTCAGTAGTCTTTAAGTGTTCAAAGTATGTTTAAAAGAAATAAATGTTAAGGTGTGATTTGTAACCTTTTGTCAGTTCTTTTGACTATGAGACTAATTCAGTATTATCTATCTTAGATGTTCTGATTCTCAGGGACCACCTAGGATCTATTGTGAGAAATTTCTTACTTTTCAAGTACAGGGGATCTCAGGGCCCTATTTTCCAGTTATTGGCAGGGATGGAATTAGTTTTTATTTTGCTGTGTACAAAGTTCTTGCTTTTAGTGACAGAATTATTTACACAGGGAATAAGTCCTTGGATCTGTTTCGTCACCCATTACTGTGAAGAAGAGCGATGTTGCCAGGCCCTCTTTCCTGACTGTAACCAGAGCTGTTTGTGTACAGTGGTAAAATCAGACATTAGCTTTGTGCCTCCAGGGATGTCAGTGCAATGGAGAATAATTGATCACGGCTGCCTAGAGAACTATTTTGAGATGGGTTCTGAGGCTCTGGTTGGGCTCATCAGAAAAGAAAATGATGATTGATAAGTAAAATCTGTGGGCAAGCAAGGGCGGACTTGTGCGGCAGATGCTCGGAATTTTCCAGTCTGGACATACTGACTCCCTGGGAATGGCTTGACCTTGCAGCTTCAGTTTTAATCTCCACAGGCATAAGGGTGATTTATTTTATTCTGAATAGAATGTTCTAGAAGCAATTTTAATAGTGAAGTACTCCTCCCCACATTTCCTAATGGAGTTGTCTTGAGTTTTTTAAATTTTCAGATAGGATCACATTCAGCCTGGGGTTGCTGGTAGGTTTTTCCTCTTAACACACATATAAAAATAAAAGCCATAATTAGAAAATGATAAAGGCTGTGAAACAAAGACAGAGAAAAATGTGTATGTGAGAAAGAGAGTGACTTGATTAAGTTATGATGCAACCAGGTTGAGATCTTGCTTTTAATATGCCAGTTTTTAATAATTGATTTAAATAATTTAAATTTCAAAACACACTATTAAAATACTTTAATGATAGAATATCTTAATCCTTTGATGGTAAAGATTTTCATAATTATACTCCTATTTCCCCAAATTTATGAAAGAAATGTATGCTCAGTGCACATCACTTGCATATACATATACAAAATTTTTTTAAAGTACCTTCCTGCATTTTGTTATTCTATTAGGTTGTTTTTTTAAAAAAAAAAATCTAGAATATATTTCTGGATGTTGTTCAATTTAGAATGAAAGTATCAGAGTACACTGCATATATCTGTGTGTGTGTCTGTGGACTCGGGCACAAGGTAAGATGTATTTCTAGTGGGTCATGGTAAATAGAGTTTGAAAGTCACCACTCAGACCATTCCTCTTGTATAATCACAGAGCCTTAGAGGAGAGAATAGTTTCTAACTGCTAATGGACTTGACAGATATCATTCCGTCTTAATAATGCCAAAATCCATGTGCTGTTTATTTCAATAGTTCAAGTAAAGCTTTAGAACCGTGTGAACAGGAGCAGTAAGCAAGGTCTGCACCACACTTGGAAGCACGGTGCAGAACGCAGTCCACGCACAGGGAAGCCTGGCGCAAAAGCCCAGGCATTATCTTTCTGAATGCCTGGGCTGTGTCTGCCTCTTCTTTGCTCCTAGAGCCTCCCTGCAACTAGTGAATGGACCTGTTTCTCACCCCAAGAGAAAACGGAGTGGAGATATGTGGCTCTGCCAGCCCCAGGGCCTCGGACCACACACACACTTATCACGGCTCACAGTCACTGTGACTCCAGCCAGGATTTCAGTAGCTGCAGCCTTTTCCAAGTTTTTCCTCCTGCCTGAACAGAAGGGTGACCATAGCATGTTTTCACTAATCTGTGATTTAGGTAGCCAGAGGCCGTGTGGGGCTGACAGTTACTAGATTTATATAAGCTATAAATCTGACCCATGGAATGAAGAAACTGACTGAAGCCAAAAGGGTCAAGGGTCACAGATGACTTTCCCAGCATGGCCTAAATTGTAGTTTCTCTCTTTTACGGCTACAGGTGGGAGGTTTGAACAGGAGAGAAGAGGGTAGGTCACTGGCTACAACTGGGAGTCCCTCACCTGCACATTCATAATGTTATTATAAAAATAATAATAATGATACTTAAATGATACACTGAAGTACTGCATAAAGTGAGACTTGGGTAGTTTTTTAAAAATGGGAAGGGGGGGGCGGAGCCAAGATGGCGAACTGCAGCCAGCTTTTTACAGAAGCTCCCGTCCAGAAGGAGGCTGAAAGGACAGAACCTTAGCAAAGT
>NW_003852444.1:1076374-1099500 GCF_000181295.1 Otolemur garnettii | reverse complement strand
TGATGGAAGTATTTCAGATTGCATGTGAAAACCCCACACTGTACCCTAGAAGTGCATTAATGTACATAGTTACCGTTCAATAAAAAAAAAAAAATGAAAAAAAAAAATGGGAAGGGGTAAAATACAACTGCCCCTGTTATGCACAGAAGATTTGTTCGAGGAATTCCCCTCCCCTCGTAGGTGCCAAAAATCCATGGATGGGATGCCCGAGTCCCTGATATGAACGACATGGTGTTAGTATTTAAAGTATGCACATCCTCTTGTATATTTTAAATTATCTCTAGATTACTTATAAAACCCAATGTGGTGTAAATGCTGAGTAACTATTTGTAATACTATATTGTTTAGGGGATAATGAAAAGGAAAAAAGTCAGTACATGTTCAGTATAGATGCAATCATCATTTTTTTCCCCAGGTAAAAAAAAAAGCTTTTTTTAAATTTTTTTTCTTCCTTAATGTTGGCTAAGCTTTAGTAAACCATACTCTTTTTTGGTAAGTAGCCATTGATTAACAACACTGGTACAGTTTTCAGAGCAAAGAGAATATGCATGCTTTGGTAGTAAAATTTGAAAATGATGGATGTATTTCTTTTATATGATATGAATATATTTCTAATAATGAATATATGTACAGCTGGTCTTCAGAAACTTAAGAGGGAAACACAGCTGAGCCTCAGCTTCTAGTGGAGTAGAAAGTAATAAAAATGCAGAGGCTGCCACGGCCACTTCAACCACCCTGCTTTCATTCTCGGACAGCCTAGCTGGACACCACTGCAGCACCAACAGAAAACGGTTGCTGCTTCCTTTCCTTACAGCAAGTTAGGGATGTATGTCTATCAAATGCGTGGGAAGGCGCTCCTTAAATCATGGTTTATATGGCAATCGTGATACAGAAAAGGGAGAAGAGAGGATAGAAGAGAGCCTCACCGTAAAAGGGAGAAGAATACATTTGGATGCACCAGGTTGTTTAGGCCGCGAAGTCAGTACTTGATTGGGTTATCTGCCTTACAACTGCCATGTGCCAGTGTTTGGAATTGTGGGTGTGGGAAGGAGCTCAGACAGAATCAGTCCAGCTCCTTCTGTTTTACTGAGGGGAATGGCGGACTGGGACGAGAAAACAGGCTTCAGACCCAGGCTCCCTGATAAGTGACATTCATTTATCCTCGTGGACAAACTCATTTTTTGGTAATCGGAATCCACTTGTGGTCTGTGAACCACTATTTGTTCATTCTGAAGTAAGTCAGAAACTTACTTAAATTTACATTAAAAATTTTAATTAAATTGAAACAATTTAAATTTTATGTTTCAGGCTCCTCTGCACCGCTTTAGTCCTGGTTGTAATGATGATGAGAACTGCCACCCTACTAAAGCTTATTATGTTTATTTTTGAGTTTGGGGGTTAACATTCTGGTAGGGCTTCGTGAATTATCATTTATCTTTCTTATCATTTTTCTTTTTACCTACAGTTTATATAACTACCTGCTTTCAAAGATAACGATTAGGTCAGTGATTTTTAATTTATTTTTTAAAAGATAATACCAAAGACAGAAATAAGGCCAGAGTGAAATGACAGAGTTCTAACATCTCAATCTGGAAGGATTGTTTTTCTAGTAAGAGGAAATATATATTATAGAGACGAATCTAATATTCAAACCTAGTCAGAGGTAGCCCTTGTTAGACAGTCAAAGAAGTGCTAGAAGTCAAGAGGAACCTCAGCAGGGTTTTCTCTGCTCCAAAGGAAAAATACTTTCTAGGATAAATGGAATGATTAAGAACATAAGAATAATCAGTATTGAATTTTACAGTGGAATGAGTCCCATTAGCTTTCAAGCTGAATGCAATAGAGCTTACTTGCTTTCTTAACACATAATTTTCCCATTGCTTTATAAGTGAGATGTATCTTTCATCATGTTACCTGGATTACGTAAACACTGACATCTTTAACACTAGTGGACTTCCCATAAAGAGGTTTAGATTCCTGCAAACCCAGGTGAGAGTTCTTGTGGCACAAGCAACTGTTGGCAGATGCGGTGAGGTAGAGGAACCCCGTGGACACCGTCAGTAGGTTAGGTTTTGATGGCCATGGTCCAGAGGAGGGGGTGGTCTGTCTCCACACTCACTACACCAGACCCGTCGTAGGTATTGGAGGTACTGACCAGTGTTCCAAACCCAAGTACATCATTTGCTGTAAGAAATAGGAAAAAAAGAGAAAAGTAGTGAAGAGACAACTCTTTCTCCCGTATAGACTGACTTTATCGACAGTTACCAAAAAGCAGTTAAGTTACCCACAGTTTCATAGAAGATGTACAGATATGGGATAGGTGAAATACCTAACATAGGGTTTCACAACTGAAGGTTTCTGTGGCAAAACCATTCTCCCTGGAATTAGGAATTGGTTTTTTTACCATTTGGGGTTATATACCATTCTCAATACTAAATTTCATTAATTTATTTTATTTTTTTCTTTACCAGATATAAAACTAAAACCCATATCTGTGATGTGCTATTTAGTTCCTTGCCAAGTACAATTCTAATTTTTCTTGATGATTCCATTTTAACATTTTACCTAAGTTATTAAACTCTATGAAGATACAGTTTTAGCTTCAATTATAAATGATATTGGACAGAAAGCTAATTGCCTAAAAAAGGCATGGGATTTTGTTTTTTTTTTTTTCTTCTCATAAAGAAGAGTCAAAGTGAGTATGGCTTGTAGTCCGTAAAATTAATAGGAACTCAAAGGTCTTGAGTAGTCTTGAAGCAAAGTCACTTAAGCAAGAGATGAGGTAATTCTTTAAACTACTAAATTGTCAAAGAAAAAGCCTTAATGGTTATGTAAATAGTATTTATAAGTTTTTAAGTATACGCATATAAACATATATTTGTATTTTCTAACAAGTTAATGTAACTTCACTTCTCTTTGCTTAAATAGGAGTTCACTTCATCAAAATGACTCTGAATTCATGACTGATCTATAAACATTCCCGACAATATCACCTTCTTTGCTAAAATTAAAAGAGAAAAATAAATGTTATCAAACCAAACTGTCTGAGTCAGAACAGGCCCCTTTTCCTTCACGCAAGGAATTACACACGGCTCTTGGGGAAATAATGCAATTACAATGTTCAATTCCCACTAGAGGGAGCCTGCTATCTTTCTGAGAAAGTCTTGAAAAGGCAATTTAAAAATTCAGAAATGGTATTACAGGATAATGTCTAATCAGTGTTACCAGTTCACAGAGTTTATTAAAACTCAAATTATTTATTTTTCATAGTTTTCTATGTCTCTACTAATGCAAACACAAAGTGAGTCCCATGTGAATATCACTCTGACATGTAGTTCAGGATAAGAAGCTCTTGCCTCTTAAGGAATTTGGGACTTGTGTGAGAAGGTGACATATGCCTAAATATTTGCAGATTTAGACACTATCACGTGGATGGTGGATTAGGGCCATGAGGGAGTCACAGCAAAGTCAACTTGGCATCTCGGTTGAAGAAAGAAGCGCTGACTCTCCTGAAGGGTGGTTTGCTTGGAACCAGGGTACGTGCCAAGTGGCTTTCTGAGATCATCCTAAACCCAGGGTCTCAAGGTTTTCCCAGTAGCCCAGGGAGTCAGGGAGCAGTTTGAACATTTCCCGATATTTAATCATAAAGGCAGTGTAGGGCTTCTCAGGAGGCTGGCCAGCTTTAAAGTTGAGACCCCTAGTGAGGAACCACCTAGCATAGTCCACCTCAATTCAACAACCTATTTTAAGATTCTAGAAACTGATTGGGTCGAAATCCTCATTTTTATCTAGGCTCAGAGGACAAGAGCACAAAAATTGTGCCTTTAGTTTATAGCTGCATATCAATTCCTTTTTGATTTCCTGAAGGTAGACTATGGACTGTAGATCATCAGGGTAGCTACATTATATGCATTGGGTTTTCTAAGACACTGTTGCATTCTAGTTGCTTTTCAGATGGAAAAAGAAGGTATAATAAGGGCATAAGAAGATGCAGTATGTGCATGTGGCTGTGCGGGAGACATTTCTTTGAGTTAAGCTAGACTATTATTAGCCTTCCTTGTAAATTATGCTTCTATAATATTTAAAGTTCCACCAAAACCAGTTATTAAACAGTTATAAAAAATTAAAGGAAACAGTTAAGTGTTTTTGATTATCCTCAACTTTATGGAAAGCACAATAAAAACGATAGAAAAGATGATTAAGTTGAAACACAAACTCTTAACTTTCAATTCATTGCGTCATTCCAATTATTTTGAAATATATTTTCTTCAAATCAAAGAATCATGCACTTGGACAAAACCTTTAAGTCTTCTTTGGAAGGAAGAGAACTTTTTTTCTGAGGAAAATATTTGGAATTATGACTAAATCCCCCTACTCCAAATGTCTGAGGGTCAATCGTGACCCTCAGAGTAAATGAAACTGAGGGAGACAGCTGCTCCCAGATAGGAGAGACACAAATTGCTTCTCATCTGGACTCGCCAGTACTGGCTGGCTGAAGTGCAGAAAATTTGATCAAACTTTGTTTCCCCCCTCTTGGTTTTCAGAGAGTAGAGACCTAAGACAGTCAGTCATTCAAATCAAGTCCTGTTTTTAAAAGAAAATAGGAATAAAAGTTACAGATACATGTGTAAGTTTGATTATAAGCAACATTATGACATGTAATGAACATAATACTGCTTGCTCTGTCTGGAAGTAAGAGTTGTGTCCCATCTATTTGTTTCAAAGCCATGTTGTCAGCAGTTTGGAGGATAGGTTGTCCTGTAGTCATGACAATAAGACCTTTGCCCAGTGAGAAGTGATCATGTTCATATTCCAATAAAATTTATCATAAGGCATATATATCAGAGGACTCAGAGGCACAGCCTAACTTTTGGGTTTTCATATTTTAGAGAAATAGCTGATATAGATGAGAGAAACACTGATATAGATTTATAGTTTTCATTCACTGTCTCAAACTGTCTCCTTTACCAAAGGTAAGGATGAGAATAAGGTGTTTTATTGTTTTTAGTGATGTCCTAGCAGCTTTTCTCCAAAAGAGAAAAGATTGGGAAGACCGAGCAATGCAAAGCAGAAGCCGTTAATGCTTGGAAACTAATTCAACTCTTTTTGTGTAGGTGGGTGTGGAGTGGGGCCATTTATCCCTGGTTCATGCCCACCCTATCTTCGCAAGCAAGTTTAGCAGGCTGTGGCTCTTTGGGGCTGGTTAAGAAGGGGTAAAGGAGGGCTCGGAAGGCATCAAGAGATTTCAGCACCGGAAAGCAAGGGTGGAAGGATTTTGTTCTCTTTGCACCTGCACTGCTGTGGTGCTCCTGTGCACCGATGGAGAAGGCCTCTCTCTGTCAAAGATCACGATCCCGTCATGATGACAGTAGTGAGTCAGACCTAGCTAGCTTCAAACGTTGCTCTCCCATTCACTCACTCTATGAACTCTATGAACTCATTTAAACTCTTTAGCCTCAGTTTCATCAACTATAAAATGTGGATGACAATATCTACTTCACAGAGAAGATGTATGGAATATATGGTCTAAATATTAATAAGCATTTTGGAAATTTTCCATTTTCTTTCTCCTGTTATCTGTTGCTAAATAGATCAAGTTTGTCAAATGTGTCATGATTTGAACAATTAGCAAATTACAGCCAGCTAAGAGGCAGAACAAGGTAAACTCACAACTTTGCCAGGCCAGCTTTTGTGAAACGTATTTGTTTCAGGTGCCACCTTGGCCAAACCTACGTATGCATTTGTTGATTTCACAGATGTTTATTACGGCTTGTCTCTGTGCTGGGAACTGGGCACAAAGATGAGTGTCTCTGCCCTCAGGGTCCTCACATTTCAGTAAAAGAGAGAGAGGGGTATGTAGTCAAACTCAGGACAGAAGGGAGGCAGGGGGTAGGCCAAGGGGAGGGGGTACCTTCCTGGAAGCCAGGGTGGGGTGCGCATTTATGTGGGGGTGAAGCCTTTTGTAATGGGGGGCCATAGGCATCTCTTAGGCCTGGTCTCCCAAGAATCTATGGATTGACATTGGTTCTTTTGTTAAAAAAAAAATAAGAAAATAATTTTTTTTAAAGGCAGTGCAAACATTTCTAAAAATCAATAAAACTGAGGGAGCAAAAGGGAGTGAACTAACTGGCTTTGCCCAGGAGATGCTCTTCAGAGGTCATATCTGAGATGAGCATAATTCTCATTCATTCAAGACATTATTGGAGCCGTTACAGTGGGCCAGGCATTGAAAGGACAGCAGGGTTTCATCTGCAGTGTACAGATGAGGAAAACAAAGCTCAGAGAAGCTCAGTCCACAGGCTGTGGTGATAATAACAGTTGTTCATCACCAACGTGTTACAGAGGGAGGGTAAGGCAATTCTTTGAAGGGCTATACAAGGAGAACTGATGCTGGTCTGTTTTCCTGAGTACAGAGCTGTCAGCAGCCTGAGGGAGTAGAGGAAAGCAGGTGAGTTAGTGAGAGTGTAAAAGTCACTCTAAGCCTTAAAGGAACACTTTACATATCATACAGACAAATGCTGAAAGAACTTACTTTGATGAATCTTAAGGTTTGTTGCTATTCTGGGACATTAGGTTAAGTTCTAGGAGTTAAGTTAGACACATCGGACATCACTAACAACTTAAGACATAATAGAACCACCATCTACTCTACATTCATCATTTGCTCTCCGAAGATTCTTAGGCTCTTTGGAGAAATGGCTACACATTAAGAAAATATGACTCAAATTTCATTAGCAGAAAAAGCCAACTATACTGTCTGTAACATCAGTTCATGATCATTTGTCTTTACAATTTTATAAGTAATTTTAAAAGCACCTATTTTAAAAATTGCTAATTTATGTTGTAAATATGAACTCAAGGAGTGTTATTATTAAAACTGTTTCCTGTTAAGAAGCATTCATACTTAAAGTGCTCTTAAAATTTTTCAGAAATTAAATCAATATATTAGCTTTTCATTCTCTTAAAGACTGAAACTCGAAATAGTCCTCGTGTGGAGTTGTAACGTATATGCCTATTGTGTATTTTATATTTATAATAGGGTTTTAAGGAATACTGTAAAAATTTGGGGACACTGGGCAGAGCCTGTGGTTCAAAAGGGTAGGGCACTGGCCCCATATACCAGAGGTGGCGGGTTCAAACCCAGCCCTGGCCAAAAAATGCAAAAAAAAAAGAAAAAGAAAAAGAACCATTGGGGCACATCTATTAAAGAAATACATTCTATTATTTCAGAGGCCAGGCACAGTGGCTTATGCCTGTAATCCCAACACTCTGGGAGGCCAAGGCAGATAGATTGCTTGAGCTCAGGAGTTAAAGTCCAGCCTGAGCCACAGCAAGATCCCCGTCTCTAAAATTAGCAGGGCATTGTGGCAGGCACCTGTAGTCCCAGCTACTTGGGAGGCTGAGGCAAGACAATCATTTAATACCAAGAATTTGAGGTTGCTGTGAGCTATGACGCCACAGCACTCTGCTGAGGGTGACAAAGTGAGACTCTGTCTCAAGGAAGAAACAAAAAAAGAAAAACTAGCTCAGCACTGTCAATGAGAAGTCTGTGATCCATAAATGTCACTAAATTTTCTAATAGCTACATTAGAAATTAAAAATAGATTAAAATATTATTTTATTTATTTAACACAATAAATCCAAAATACTATTATTTTAACTGCATAGATCTGAAAATTATTGAGGTATTTTATAGTCCCTTTTCATACTAATTCTTTGAGATCCGTTTACAGCCTGTCTCAGTTTGGACAGGTCACTTTTTAGGTGTCGAGTAGCTACATGTACCTAGTGGCCGCTATACTGACTGAACAGGTAGATCGAGGTTGTTGAAACAGAAGCTGTACTTAGGATTCAGTCATCTGTTTTTCCAGAGGAACATTATTCCTTGGTTTGATTATACAGACACTGATTTTCATTTCACATGCAGATAAGCAGTCAAAGAATCCTAGGTTATGAGTGGAACATTAAACTCAAAGCAAGCATATCAAATAGTTTCACGTGATTTCAACTTACGGTATGAATACATCGACAAACACTTGGACACTTAATAAACACTCAGCAATGAGAAAGGCTGGGTCTGCTGCCCTTCAATTTGAAGGCCGAGAAATATTTAGCAGACAGTGTAGAAAAGACAACCAAAAATACAAAATTCAAACAAACCCAGAGAATATATACTACATTCTATAAGAATAGAATAAGCCGACTCTTGTCTGGACATGTAGAAGATAATCTAATTGTGCTCCTTTCTCTTTTTTTTTTTTTGAGACAGAGCCTCAAGCTGTCCCCCTGGGTAAAGTGCTGTAGCATCACAGCTCACAGCAACCTCCAACTCCTGGGCTCAAGCGAGTCTCCTGCCTCAGCCTCCCAAGTAGCTGGGACCACAGGCGCCCACCACAACACCCGGCCTCTTTTTGGTTGCAGCCATTGTTGTTTGGCCGGCCCGGGCTGGATTTGAACCTGCCACCTTAGGTGTATGTGGCTGGCACCTTAGCCATTTGAGCCGCAGGCACAGAGCCGTGCTCCTTTCTCCAAAGCATTACCTCTTCTTCCCATCTCTCTAAATTCTATGTCTGATTGTCATTTCCATGTGAAATGATACCTGGTGGACCCTAATTGTCTATTAGGTAATGTTCAAAATAAAGCAAAGGAAAGCATCTCCTCTCTCCCACCTGGAAGTCTTGGAGTAGACTTACGGCCCTGTCACATGCTTACTCCCCAGCCCAACTATGCTATCTGTTCCTTGAATAAAGCAGCAATTTTCTACTTCAATGATAATTTTGTATGTGTCCCCTCCTTCTGGAGAAAATCATCTTTTCTCTAGATATTATGCACTTTGAGTCTAAGCTCAAATGTCATTTTCTAGCCTGTATTGCTCTTTGATTCTCTACCTTCTATGGGCTGAGTTAAAAATTCTCTTTTCTATTTAGAAATAATTGCTTTTCTAGGACATAGTACTCTGTATTAAAAGCTGACTATTTACATTCCCAGTCTAGGTCAGGGAAAGTGCAGGGTGAGCCTGAAACACCTTGGTCTAGGAAGCACGGAAGTGCTAAAAACCAACTTAAATGTGTCAAAAGGACACAAGGGCTTGTACAAATTTGGGAAACTTTGAGACAGAAAAGAACACTGAGAGAGATGCATTACAATAAACTGAATAATAAAAACATCTCCAAAAGCAGGTATGGAGAGGAAAATCTCTTCTTTATAGAGGAATGCCAACTACTAAAAGAAGGATGGCAGAATTAGAGAATCAGAAAGGCACCATTTTGCAGTCCCCAGTGTAATAACTGGTTTAGGCAAGAACCATCAATGGATGCTAAGACCACTGGGTAAAATATTGTTGGACAGTTTCAAAGCTTCCCTCCATTTATTACTTTTAATTTCAAAAGAAAAAAGTTGTCAGAGAGGTCTCATGAGTACTGTCTTGGACAAGCAAGCTTAACAACACCAGTAACGATAAACCAGGCTCATATACCCACTGACATGATGCTCGGCATGACGATATCGCCGCTGTAATAATCTTTGCCCACAATGCTTGACCTGAATGTAATGATGGGGAAACGACCTGACAGATACCGAAGGTGGAGCAGTGGACAAGTTAGCTGGCCTGGACTCTTCCAAACTGCCACTGTCATGAAAAATCAAAAAAGTTGGAGGATTTTTCTAGAGTAGAAGAGATTAAACAGATACAGCAAATAAATGCATGCATGACTTTTTAGTAGATCTTGGATTTTAGAAAGTTCTAAAGAGATCACTTTAGAAACAACAGGAGAATATAAATTGGACGGTATCCTAATATTCTTTCAATGTTATGTTTTTGGAGTAGATAATGGCACTGTAGTTACGGAGAACAATGTCCTTGTTCTCAGGAGCTACTAACTGAAAAATTTCAGGAGTTTAGTATCACTGTGACTTAATGTTATTTTCAAATAGTTCAGAAAGTAAAATACACACACACATACATACATATAAAGAAAGAATTGAAAATGTAGGAAAAATGTTTGCACTTGGTAAATATCAGTGAAAAATCTACAGATTTTGTTATATTACTCATTTAGTTTTCCTGTAGGTTTGAACTGTTTTTGTATTAAAATTCAGTATTAAAATCTGGGGGGAAAATTTTGGCACAAAGGCTAGTAATTTAGAAAGGAAGTTCTTTCCTCTCATTCACCTTTATTTTTTCCCAAGAGCTGAATAATGCTGTTACAAGACATTACAAAATGTTCATTGATTTGAAGTGCATCAAAATACATTCAAATTGAAGAAAATGTGCCAAATTTTGGAAGAAATTATCTACTCTGTAAGGACCTGCATTATAGCTTCTCAGAAGAGCTAGGCAGAGCTGCTGAGTGCAGAGTCTGTATGTGGTGAGACGCCCCTCCTCTGTCAGCTTAGTGAAGCTCACCAAGGATAGCCTTCACTTACACTCACTGACACAGGAGGACCTGAAAATTAACCTGCATTATCTCCCAGAACTTCTGAGTGCCTGGGAAAATGATAAGAGGAAAACTTATTGTTATGCATGTCTCTGATAACAAGTCCTTAGCTGTGCTTTCTCTTTGGACCTTATCTCCCAAAACCCAGGTCTGCTAAAGACTCTTCCCAAGGTGAGCACTCATCACCTCTCTATCCTGACAACTAATCCTTTCTGGAACTCAAGTGTCCAAGGAAGGGCTATTATAATTCTGTTTGAAATTGGCTGCATTTATCTTCATCTCCCTCAGAAGTCACACTTTTCCCCTGCCCTTGGATTCGGGCGAGGAGGCATTAGAAGGTTTCTGATGGCCAATTATTCTTCCTTCTCCACATTTCCTGTTGTGACTCAGCCTGCTGTCCAAAAAGAAAAAACAAAAACAGACCAGGAAAATGCTGCTACTTGGAAGAATCAAAACTTACTACACCAGTTAGAAAGTTTGTCTACCAAGGTCAGTCCTTTCTCAGTACTTTCAAATGTTTCGGCTGTTCTAAAATAAATAAAACACGTTATCACTATTCATTATTTAGCAGAATCCTCTAGTCGTGTCTAACTGTCATTTCTACGTCGTAGTCTTGGTAGGCCCCACGTTGCTGTGAAAGAGCCAGCAGAACTGCTTTAAGAAAAAAGGTTGTTTCTTTAATTGCTGGTGGTGGAAGGAATGATCTGCATGGAGCTGGCTGAGAATTTTCAATGTGGAAAGGTGTATTGGATTTAAAGTGCAAAGAGAATGACAGACCGTCCAGTGTAGCTCTGAAGTGATGGGCGTTGCTCTCTAGCCTTCAACTCTGGGGCTCTGTGTTGACTCCTGGGAGCACTGGGCTGCCGCAACACTACCCCACACCACTGAGGCACAGTCCCCAACCTGTCGCTGGCTGGCTATGGAACAAGGTAAGTCATCCTGTGCTGCTGGGCCCCAGCACCTCTCTCGAGAATGGAGGTGGGCTCTTCACTGTGATCACCTCTCTGGAGAACAGAGGTGGGCTTTCACTGTGACCATCTGCACCTATCCCGAGAATGGAGGTGGGCTTTTCACTGACCATTTGCACCTCTCTCAAGAACGGAGGTGGGCTTTCACTGTGATCACCTTCCCCGAGAACGGAGGTGGGCTTTCACTGTGATCACCTCTCCCGAGAACGGAGGTGGGCTCATCACTGTGATCACCTCTCCCGAGAACGGAGGTGGGCTCATCACTGTGATCACCTCTCCCGAGAACGGAGGTGGGCTCATCACTGTGATCACCTGACTTGCGCTGCAAGGTCCTCAGGTGACCTCGGCATCCACTGCAGAGTGCTGCGAACACAGCCGTCCCTGTTATCTCTAACACGGCCATTGTGAAGATGAATGCGTTAACATCTTTGAAGGGCTTTGACTTCTCCAGAAAAGTGCTAAAAATCTGTTGTACTATTCTCATCATTTCATCTGCACAGAGGCAGCTTTAAAGCGGCATTTACCCCCATCCTTCAGTGTCAACAGAGATTATTGTAAGTACATCAAACAAATGGGAATGGCGAAGGAAAAGAATGTGTGAGGTAGCACAGTATAATCACTTAGCATCAGTCTCAAGCCTGTAGGTGATATCCACACAAAATAAGGCAAAGAGGCATGATCCGTGCCCTTTTAGAATTTACCAGTGGAATCAGATAACCCCAAACAGACAGGCAAATAAAAAAAGATGGGAACATCATGCTCCAGAAGAGGCCCTACTATATCAGGAGGAAAAGCCATGATGACGGACTGTTACAGGATGCAGTGAGTACTTCTGCCTCAGTCCCTGAGAAGGGGGAAAGAGATCAGAAAAATGAAATAGGTGAAGACAGCAGAAGTTGGTAGCTCCCCAGGAAACCTGCTGTGAAGGACATTACTCATATGAATAAGATTTGATAAGGTGGTTCTATTGAGCTGTCTATAAGCCAGCCTATTTACAGCTCACGCTTATGAAAACTTGGATCTACACGAAGGCCACATGCTCTTTTGCTGAAGCACCTACTAATCTTTTTTTTTTTTTTTTTTTTTTGAGACAGAGCCTCAAGCTGTCCCCCTGGGTAGAATGCCGTGGCATCTCAGCTCACAGCAACCTCCAACTCCTGGGCTCAAGCGAGTCTCCTGCCTCAGCCTCCCAAGTAGCTGGGACCACAGGCGCCCGCCACAACGCCTGGCTATTTTTTGGTTGCAGCCGTCATTGTTGTTTTGGCGGGTCCGGGCTGGGGATTCGAACCCGCCACCTTAGGTGTACGTGGCTGGCGCCTTAGCCGGTTGAGCTATAGGCGCCGAGCCAGCACCTACTAATCTTACTAGTTGTGTAGATTTCAACTGGTTACACTATACGATGGTAGGATAAGGATTAAAGTTGTCACCTTGAGCACAGAGGAGTGTGGGGAAAGTGTGGTAATGATGAAGGTCAATGACATTTTTTTGGCTTGTGGCAGCAGAAGAAATACCCCGGGGGAACCCATGGAAGTAGAGGCAGGAGGCTCAAAGGAGAAGAGCGCCTGGTGAATCTACTTTACAAGCCACTGCTGCTGACCCTGGATGCCATGTCAGACAAAAATGTTTTCTGGTTTAGTTAAAAATAGATTTCTTAGTTTTTCAAGGCCAAGCCAAGATTAAGCAATACATTTCATAGCAGTTTAATGAAATATGACACAGTCATTAAAGATGAAGACTGCACAGCGATACAGAAAAATTGCTCAAGTTAAATATGTAAGGAAAAAGTTCACACTTCAAACCACGTACATTGGTCACAACTGGCACAGGACAATGCCCACACATACAGTAGATTTAAATTTTCCTATAATATTGTTTAACAGTAAATGAAATAACAAAAATAGAATGGCATGGAGTTTCACATAAACTATGTAGAGAAGGAATGTCTCCTTAAGTCAAAGAGGAGGACCATTTTGGAGAAATGTTTCCAAATTCTGAGCACGAGGTGCTCCAATATGAGGTTATGATGAGGAAATTTTCAAAAATATCTCTATTATCAAGTATATGTACACATCCTCCGAAAAAAGCTCACACATTCCAAACATAATTTTGTAAGTCTTCCCATTTTTCACTATTGAGGAAAAAGAAAAAACATTGCACACATTAAGGAATCTTAGGAGTGTAGCTTAAGTACCATTAGAAATTGATCTTTCATTTATTTATGATTGAGAAGATCTCATCAAATTAATAGTGTTCTGAGTCTTTGCATGTATAAAAATCTTGGAAGTTCTAAACAGTTTGCCCTGTAAGTCCCTCTGAGATTCCAGGACTGATCCAATTAGGTGATCCCTTGCTGGTGAAACGCCCACTCCTCTCCAGAAGGCTCTGCCCTGCTGCCCAGGTCCCTGCAGGGTTTCCTTGTTTTTCCTCTTTGGATCTACCACCCACTCCACTTCAAAGTCCTCATCATAATGAGTCCCTGCCCACTGGAGCTCTTCCAGAGCTCCTGGCTACCCTCACGCACCAGCCCCTTCCCTGGCCCATCTTTATCCTGCCAGGGACATGAGTGTGACGTGACTTCAGCACCTTCAGTGATGGAGGATCTTTGTAATACTTCACCCTGGAACTGTGAGACTCTTAACAACGAAATCCCAATGGTCAGAGCAGCTTTTCACTGCCTTGTTGAAAACTATTTATCACACACAAATAGCAGATGGATATTTATGATCGAATAGAGTTCATTAAATCATGAGACTGTTTTTAGAACAGAATTTCATTTAGTGAGAGTCTGACCACTGTCCTTTAGGAGAAACAGCATTTGATTTAAGGTTCAAATGTTCTAATATTAACAGGTATGATTTGTTATATCAAAGGTAATGAAGCAATGTCTTATACTTTGTCCACAAACATATAAACATTAATATATTTCATCATGACCTATTTTCATTTTTAATTTCCCTGTACTGATATACAATAACAATATTTCATGTTAGGAATAGCCAGCATCTTACTATATGAATAATATAACAAGTCTGAAAATTTTAGCCATTCTTGTAAACAAACTAACTCATAATTGACCTATTTTCTCTCTTCCTCTGGTTTTAGTAATCCATTTTTCAATATTCATACCCTGGACCTTTTCTGATGACTTGAATTTCTCTTTTTTTAATAAACCTTCTCCACATTAACTATTTGCATGCAAAACTGCATATTAGCCCAGCCTCAAATTTATGACCTTGTATTTCGCATTAAATGGTATCAATGTGAAGATGTGCCACATATGATGCTATCTGATATGTTAAATGTTCAAGTTCTTTTTTCTCCCAATTAGATTATAAGCTCCCTGTGGGCATAAATATGACTTGGTCTAACTTCTTTCATTATATAATTTCTAATCTGAAAGAGACCTTGTCTATTACATGGGTCATTATGAAAGTTTTGAGATACATGAAAATCAAGAAACGTAAAATCTGTGCAGACAAACAAATGAAGCCCTCCCTGCAACACAGATAAGCTGAGCAAGCTGAAACTTGCATGGGTGAATCAGAAAGGACACTGTCAACTGTGATTCTCAGATGCGAAATAATGGACTGTTGCAGTGTTTCTCAAAGCCTTTGTAGTGACCACCTATCGAGTTCCATGGTTTAGACAGACAAAAGTAAAGCCGTCTGTCCTTTACCCAATTAGGAGTGCCTTGTTCAGGGTTCTACTGACTTGGCTTCACCTCACTCCCAAACCATCCCTGTAAGTGTCTAGGCTGACAGGTGCGAAAGAGCCCTGGCTTCTGCTTGTCCCTTTGACACCATTTGTGGTATAATGTTGATCTAACATCCAACCACTTTATTTCAAGGCAGAGAAACTGATCCAGGATACCTTATCGACCTAGGGATGACACACAGCACCAGAATCCAGGTCTCTTGACGTGCAGCTCAGCTTATGAAACCATAGGCCTTCCCATATTGGTAGGCTCCCCAGAAATATTTTTGGAGTTGCTGATCAAATTTAAATGATTGAGGCTACATAATGAATATTTAAATCACTTGCAAATGTGGCTATGTTCCCTGATTTTTTCTAAAGCTTAGTGATTCTTATAGATAGACTAATGTTATAGGTTTCAGGGCGGAATGTTTCTCATCCTTGATTTTTGAGTAAGCTACAGACAGGGGGCCACAGACATAAAGGGTGCAACTGAAGCACTTTGTGCTGAATTTTCCTATTTAGAAAATTTGCCAATTCCCTTTGTAAACCCCCATTTTTAGGAGAGTTTCTGTTATTGTCAGTGTCAGCTGCTATTAAGTGGCATTAACAGCCCAGACAAGAAGGAAAGAGGAAATGATCAAGAGGCTGGATTGCTAGGACGTGGTTCAGTACTTGGCTTTTAGAGAAAAGATTTTTGCTATTAGATAGAAATTAGAAGTGAAATTTCAGTTAATCCACTTTCACTCTTAATATGGGAAGATTATTTCATGGTATAGAAGCCAGACAACTACAGAGCCTTTATTTATAATTCTAGAGAAAATAGATTTACATTGTTAGAGAAGATGAAAAACATTTCATCCAGTATGAAGGACTATATCTACAACTTAAAAAAAATCACTGGCTCTGACATCATACCAAAAACAAGATGATTACAAAATTTTTATGTAGAAAAAATATTTAATTTAAAATACTTGCGAGAAAGTGGAGAAAATTTTATGTTATAAAAAGATCTTTTTCAATAGCTGAGTTGTATCATTTTATACAAGCTAAGATTCTATCACAGCTGCATGTTAGGAAGTCAAATTTTTGGCATGACAGACAAATTGATAACTTGATTCAATTTGGTAAAAATCTTTACTAAAACTGAATTAATTTTTTAAAAACCTGCTAAATCACAAATATGTATATATAGCTTGAGAATATCTTTTATGTATTCTTAATTAATAAACAGACAACCCCATACATTCCCTGTAAGTGTCTAAAGAGCCCTGGCTTCTGCTTGTTCCTTTGACACCATATGTGGCATCCAGATATTGCTAGTTTTGGGGGGGCATGGCAGTGGTGGGCAGAGCAAACCTGATTCAGGCCCTCTCTGTACCTTGTCGATAAACCAGGTTTCAGCTTCTCATTTTGGTTCTGGATGGACCATCTTACCCCACACTCTTGACAGCTACAACCCACTTTTCTACTTACTCTTAATCAAAGAGCTTTTTTCCAAGAAGCAATCTGGGGATGCAGATTGCAGCCTGCCTAGGACATTTATCTAGCCCGCCAGGTGTCTTGCCACCGCTGCCTATTCTGCTTAGCAGTTGACTTGTCCCAGGGCCTGCAGTCTGGCCCTCCAATGGTCTGAGGGACAGTGAACTGGCCCCCTGTTTAAAAAGTTTGAGGAGCCCTGCCCTATAGTATGTGCTGTAGGCCTGTGGATGGGTGCCAAGGTATTGTAGTATTATTGTGGTATTATTTGGGCTGACTAGATCTAATTCGACTCTTTCCTTCTCTTCTAAGTGATATGTTTAGATGTGTAAATGGCAACAGGGATGAACATCCTCCATACTTCAGGTATGATTTCAGGCACGTTTTTTGTTTTTTTTGTTTTTTAAAAGAGACAGTGTCTCATTCTGTTGCCCCATGTTAGAGCGCAATGGTGACTGGTGTCTTTATTGCTCACTGCAGCCTCAAATTCCTGGGCTCCAGTGTTCCTCCTGCCTCCGCCTACTGAGTTGCTGCGACTACAGGCACTCAGCAGACCTTTATCTACCTATGTTGCCCCAATATTTTAAATTTTTGAATCAAAGAGGTATAGATTCTTTAAAAGCTTGAATTAAAGAGGTACAGATTCTTTAAAAATTAATATACTGGTACACTATGCTACAAATTCAACTGCTTTTTAAAATGGTAGTCTTGTACGGCTTTTATAATGCACAATGCAAGAATTGGTGGTGTGTTTTAGCATTAGATAATATAGATACATAATGATTTTATATGTCATGAAAAAAATTTGTGAAGTCAAGATATGCTATTTTTACTTTTTTTTTTTTTTATGTCTCATGTATTAGTCATATTGAACTTTATTAGATAGGTTTCTACCAGGCTTGGTGATGTAAGCTCATGATCTTCAAATGCAGAACGTTAATGCAGCACTAAATTAATATACTGGTACACTCTGCAGGCAAAGGCATTAAATTTTTAACAGTGCAATTGACTGCATGTGGCTCAACCTTCAAACAAGTTGCTTGTGAAAAATTACAAAAGACACGTCCTGGTAGGTGATATGTGTTAACTGGTTTCTAAAATGCTAAGATAGAAGGACCTACTTTCTTTTTTGATTTAGCCCAAACTCAGTGTATGAAAGGATTTTACCTTGCCTAGAAAACAATTAAGAAGGCAAAAAGGAAATAACCTCTGCCCTCTGTGTCTCCAGTATAGCTAATTTATGACATCTGGCATTTAAGAAATGATACTTACAATAGTAAAGAAAAAAAAACTTACTCCTATATTATTTGAAAGACTACCAAAAATTTCTATTGAGTGAATTTAATTTCTATTTTAGAATGCTTAAAATCTTTATCCCTTTCTACTACCTTGGAATTTTTTTTTAACATTTTATAAAACTGATGAAACAGGACTAGTTACTCTAATCTAAATAGGCATTCATATGCTTTATTATGTATAAGAATAATTCCTAAGGGTATAGTGGGGAACTCAATGTGTAGTTTGAAAAAAATACTTAAGATTACAATTGTGTTAATCTATTTTTAAGTACAAAATTGACTGTATAAATTCTGACAGCATTGTATGTGATCTTTTTATGTTTATTACATGAAGCATCATGAGTTTAACAATAGTAAGAAAAACTAGACTAAGCAGGCATTCAATAAGAATGCTGAACGTGCCACTCCATCATTATAGTACTAATGTGTCGTGATAACAGACACGCCAATTTCATATTTTGAGATTCTGACATTAAAATAAATAAATAGTGGCAGGGCTTCCAGGTCGAATTAAGGGCTCAGTGTGTGTATAAACTTAGAGCCTTGGTGCTATGAGCAAAAAACATTATGAAATAAAATGAAGACAAAAAAAAAAAAGAATGAAGGCAATTTTACAATTATACGAAGGCTGTTCTCAACTAGTAGAATATACTCTGCCAGTTAGAACTCCATTCAGACCAGGGAATGCCCTAAAGGTGCCTCCCTAATTGTTTACATTAAACACAGATATTAATACTAAAAATATTGTTTCTGTAGTTTACTTACTACTCAGAATCATGTAAGCCTGGGAGAGAACAGGTTTGTTTTGTTCTCCAGTATACCTATATACCTAGCATAGTACTTAGTACATAGCAGACTTACAATAAATATTTACTGACAATAAATATCTGAATTTAAAAACCAACATAAAGACTACGAATGATTTTGGTGTCTATTAAAAAAAAACGGATGTCTGCCCTCAAACATGCATCCAGGCGCTGGGCCTAGATCTCAGATTATTCAACCAGTTAGCCAGGACACACACAAACCCACCCTTCTTTGGTGTCAATTCTCCTTAAGCTCCCTGGCCACGTGTCTCTGAATGACTCAAAAAAGATCCTTTTCCTAGATCTCAGCACTTCCTTAGCTGGTTATTCCTGATAAAGCATGCCAACCCTGGATTCCCAGAATTTACTTAATCCTGCCTCTAGGCCATCTCACATGGCCCAGAAGTACAACACTGGGCTGAAGGACTAAAGCCTTCCTTTCCATTCTCTCCTTTTCATCTGTCTCCTCACTCTGAGGTCATGGGCAACTTCAGATGACCTCTGTTTGACCCTGAACGTTTCTGACATGACTGTAGCAGGACACTAGTGTAAAAGTTGTAGCTCTCTCCAGCTGGGTGTCGCTAGATGTAAAAAGCACTTTCTAAGTGGCTTGGTGGTTTTACTACAGGTGGAAACATCCCATTAAATTTTCTTATCAGGGTGTAAGGAAAAGAGAAATTCATTACGTGGAAAGAGATAAGGTAAGGGTTTACTATGTAATCAATCAATAGCAATATACTCTTGTTTCTCTTATCAAGTAAACTGTCCCTTGAGTATTTTATAGGAATAGGAGATTTCTGGAATCATAACAAATAATCCTAAAACTATGCACACTTTGACATACCATTAATCCTAACATTTACCATCCCTTATGGTTAAACATAAGGTTAAATTCTCTATAAACTCTCTTAAGCCTGTAAACTGCTAGTATGAATAATAGGTAGGTTTATTATGCTTTAAGATAGCTCTATGGAATAATTATGGAGTGTGCAGGCCAATATTTTTAACTCTTCAAACTTTGTAATTCTACATTTGAAAAAGAAGTTTGCAACATGATTGATAGAGTGGCTACTTCTTAGATCAATGAAGATGACAGAATGCTGGATTCACGCCTGTTGTAGGTGGCTATGAGAGCTTAGGCAAGTCACTTATTCTTTCTGGGCCTGGGTTTAAATGTGAAACATAAAAGGTTTGTAGGAGGTGATTTCTTAAGTCTCTATTTGCTATTCCAGGATTAGAAGATCTACACTTTCACAGTTTAGGTTTATGTTGTCAATGGCTCAAAAGAAGGGGATGCCGTTTCTTAAATTTTTCCTTTACTGGATAGCTTGAAATTACATCTTAACCCCATAAATGCTGTTCCCACAAATCCCTTCACCTCCATTCTGTTACTATTTCTCGTGTTTCTTCGGTCAGATTCTATATTCTTTTAACTGAAGCAACAATGAATTCTAAATAGAAGAACATTTTAAGTTTCAATAATAATAAAGTGTAAAGAAACTGAACCTACAAATAGACAATGGCACAACCACGTTAAAAATAGATTTCTGACCCATAAACTGCATTAATTTTCCCATAAGCTGCAAAAACCAATCCCTGATCTCGAACAATGAGCCCAGGAGATCAGCCGACTACAACTCTGACTTGTAGGGACTCAGACTGCTATTTTTGTTGTCCATCCATAAAACCAAACAATAATTTCTATAATGATTGATTCAAAATGGCTAGGACTCAGTTAGTAACTCTTAGTTCCCCTAATTTTGGGCCTTACTTATGATTATAAGATGAAGCAGAGAAAGCCTAATGTGCTCCTTGAACCATCACAAAGATGCCCACTTCTGGGCAGCTGCCTCCAGCTTCCCTAGGCCAACAGCCTCCCATCCAGACACACCTGAAATCTTCTATTTTTTCCACTATAAAGCTTTCCCACCTCTCTTCTTGCTTTTGAGTCCTTGGTATTCCTCCTGAAACTCTATAGAAATACATTTGCTTATTCTCTGTTGACCTCCATTTACAACTGCAGTGGGAATAAACAGACATAAAGGAAGCACTCAACTTCAGCCAGAACCCTAAGTGGGGCCCTCGTTCTATATTTCCTTGGTTAATTATAATTTTTAAGTTCTTGTAGCAACTATCTAAAAACTGTACACTAAAGCCTCCTACCTTTCCTCATGCCTCATGCTTATCTACTTTGAGCACACGAGTATCCCCTTTTCTCAGGGAAAACAAGCCTGAGAACAACGCCCTCAGCATCTCACCAACGTTCGCTCTGGACATCGATAGCCTCAGCCATTCAATGCCTCCCTTCCTCTGGTTACAATAGAAAAGTAGCCGTTTCTTCTGTCCGGAGCTCTGGATGGGACTGTCCCCTACCTTCTCATAGCTTTGATCTACACATTATTTGCCACCCAGGCCTGTATCGTCAGGCTCTTGTCATCTTATTTCTTTCTGTGAGCACTTAGATATGTCAAAAACTCCTTCCCCAATGCCAAGTCTGTGCAGAGCCCAAACACTGGAATTACTTGTCTACTCTGGAATTCATTCTACAACCCACTGCAAATAGTATTCCACCCTATTATTCCACTAAAACTGTACTCAGATCACCAGTGACTTCCTTTTCCCTAAATACAACGTGTGTTCTCAGTGCCTACCGTGACTGACATGCAGGAGATTCTCATTTTTCTGGCTTTCTAAATGCTAAAAATAGTTCGCATTGCATATAGCTTTACTTGAATTAAGTCACATAATCTTCACGCCCACCTGATAAAGTAGGTCTTATTGCTATCATTTCTATTTTGGAAATTGGGGCTCACTCCCTCTGAAGTAGTAACAGTATAGAAAGGAAAATACACTGAAAAATCCTCAGCAGGCTTCCTGACATGGAAAAGAGCTTAGTACGTGTTGAGTATTATTATGTCTCTACCACCTAAAGCAGTGCTTGGCACATGGAATCTGCCCAATAAATACTGCCTGATTAAATGTGCCCAGAGAGGTCCTAGCAGTGATGCTCAGATAATTATTTTTGTAGGGAGCTGTGGCCTGCCAGGGCTTTAAAAAGCAAATAGGGTCTTTTTTCTTAGGGTTGGAGGGCTTTACCTAGTCATACTGACTTTAGGAAAGAGTTAGAAAAACATCCTTTTATATTTTTTTCTTTCTCTAAAACATTCACTCATCTATTTTTGAAAAGGCAAAATTATAGGCAGTGTTACTTGGTAAACCCTACCATCTTTTTCAGAAAAAGATTTGCCTTTATCTCATTATAGCAAATATTAGTTTGTAGGTGTGAACGGAGGGGGAGAACAGTGAAGTCTTTTTTTTTCTTATTATGTATGTGTATAAACATTGAAATTCATAAGATTTAAATTTGAAAATCTGCTAGTCTCAGAAAACAAAGTGTAATTATAGAGTTGAACAGAACAAAAGGGGAAGTAAGAGCATAGATGTACTGATTTACAATCTCCCCTTTTCTCCCACTGGAATTGATTTATGGTGGATAGCGGGGCCCAGGACAGCTGGCAGAACAATGGGTTGTTAACACAAATTATAAGGAAAGGAACTCCCTTCAAATTTCAGGAACTGAGCCAAGGGAGAAAATTGAAGTGACATACTGTATTTATACTACATCATTACAGTACTCAAGTGATTTTCTAAGCCCTCCACAATCTTTGCTAAAATAAAAGCATTAGTATCTTTTTGTCACTATGCCTAAATATTGTTAAATGCAAAGGAAAAGTCCCCAGAAGGTAGCTGCCAGTTTGCTAAGATGTCCTATAAAAACTTGCCTCCCAAACTGGAGGTCTTCCCTCTGTGTAAGATAAAGAGGTGTGACAAGCCCCACCGATGCGGTGTTACTTTAGTGATGTCGCCCTTAAGGTAAGAGAATGATACGGAATCCAGAGGGGAAACAGACTGTAGCAACGGACAGCTCACTAGGCATGGGCTTAGTTTTGTTTCTTATTTAAAATGGAATAGAGCTAAAATGTTTGGGAAGAAACCTATAAATTACATGCAGGAAGCCTTAGAAAGCACATTTGGAAGGGAAGGGAAAAAGAAATAAGCCAGATAAACTATTAAAAGCAGGTAAATGCATGGGTGTGATATTCTTTCTGGATGTCACACCGAGGTCAAGAAGATTTTCTGAAGTTCTCATGAAAGCTACCTGGGAGCCCTCCTCAGGGATGAGAACCCACATTCCAACAGAAAGCATGTTAAGAAAAATTTCCAAACAACAGAATCCTACATTTTCTCATAACAGATTAAATATATTTATAGTCATAATTCTGAGGAAGGGCTCACCACTGGAAAATAGAAATGGAAGAGTTTTTTTCAAATGGATTCTTTAAAAAGATGGGAAAATAGAAAAACTAAAAATCGGAGAGATTGTAAAACCAAAATGTGCCAAGTTTAATTTTTTTTTTTTTTTTTTTTTTTTTTTTTTTTTTTTTT
>NW_003852444.1:1035334-1073349 GCF_000181295.1 Otolemur garnettii | reverse complement strand
GTTGTTGACTTCCTCTCTTTCTGTTCTCTTGAGGAAGGCTTGTAATGCTATAAATTTCCCTCTTAGGACTGCCTTTGCGGTATCCCAGAGGTTCTCCAAGTTTAATTTTTAAAAAGACATGTCACAGCTATGTTTGGAGCCGAGAAGCCAGTTTCTTCTGGGAGAAGAACAGCTCCTACTGCCCCACTTTCGCTGGCCTTTCACATTCTTCATGGGAGAGAACTGCCTTGCGTGTGTACACAGGAAACTGAGCTCAAGGCACAGCATGGCAGTAAAGTTCTGTTTGCTGGGCTGAGATCCCTGAAAAGAATTTCTAGGGTAGGCACAGTGGCTCATGCCTATAATCCCACTACTTTGGGAGGCTGAAATGGGAGGATTGTTTGAGCCCAGGAGTTTGAGATGGCAGTGAGCTATGATAACACTACTGTACTATAGTCTGGGCAACAGAGGGAGACCTTGTCTCAAAAAAAAAAAAAAAAAAAAAAAGAAAGGGGTTCTGGAGCATGTGGCCAAATGAAACCCCCAGCAATCAGCAAATCATCCCTCAACTACCTGTGTAAGCACACACCTTCAGATCAGCCAAATATTAGGTGAGTGAGGAGGGCAGAGAGAGACTATCTTAAGTTAGGTGAAGGCTATGTTAACCAGTTTGATGTAAGCATTCCAAATTGTATATAAAATCAGCACATTGTACCCCATAAATGCATTAATGTATACAGTTAAGATTTAATAAAAAAAATTGTTAAGAGGAAAAAAAAAAAAGAAAAGACTGTCTTGTATTGTCTGCACTGGCCTCTCCATCCTCCAGCCGTGCTGCACCAGCAGGCTCAGTGCAGAGAGAATCTTTGTGCCGGGGAAGGAGAGTGAAGGGACTTGGGGACTTCTCCTTGAAACTCGGGGCCACCTTTGGCACAGGGAAACACAGCTGAAGTCCTGGTCCCATTCCTGCTGTTGTGCTGGCTGTGAGACATCGGCAGCTGAGGCCAAACCAGGGCCTGTGTCACCTCTCCCCCAACTCTGGGCAGGGCAACTCAGGACAGTCGTCTTCTACTTAGGAAAGAAAAGGGAAGAGCTTAGAGGATTTTGTTTTACAAGCTGGGTACCAGCTCAGCCACAGTAAAATAAAATAGTAAGCAGATTCCTGAAGCCCCTGAATCCAGGTCTTAGTTCCTATAAAAGTATATCTGGACCCACATTGGGTCAGAAGGAAACAGGCTGCTATGAAGGGAAGGACCCAGGCCTGGAAAGATTCATCACCTGCTGATGAAAGACCCCTTGGGCTTTTTTAAAAATTAGAGCTATCCAGGCAACAGTGACCAGGGGCTTTGGGTGAGACTGGGTTGGCTTTAGGTGTGACCTGGTATTAGTGGCCAAGAGGGAGTGCCTGTACATAACTTCTGTAACTCCAGCAGACTAGCACACAGAATGAGGAAATGAGGTGAGAGACTTTGCCTGATAACCCAAGGAATCCTCCTGCATTTTACTCCTATCTACCAACATGGTACCACCCGAAGTCTGCAACAGCATTACTGGGCTTGTGGCACCCCCAGTGCTGATATAGCTGCAGTGACCGAAGGCTTAAATTACAACATTCAGTTCCCTTTGCATATCTAGAAAGCCCATGAAGGACTGGTTCAAATAAGTCCCAACTGTGAAGACTAAATTACATACCTAACTCTTCAATGCACAGACATCAGTGAACATCTGTAAGCATTGAGAAAATCTAGGAAAGCTGGGCGTGGTGGCTCATGCCTGTAACCCCAGCACTCTGGGAGGCCAAGGTGGGCAGACTGCTTGAGCTCAGGAGTTCAAGATCAGCCTGAGCAAGAGCAAGACACCATCTCTACTAAAAATAGAAAAACTAGCTGGGCGTAGCGGTGGATACTTATAGTCCCAGCTACTCAGGAGGCTGAGGCAGGAAGATCACTTGAGCTCAAGAGACTGAGGTTGTTGTGAGCTATGATGATGTCATGGCACTCTACCCAGGGTGGTGACAGAGTGAGAATCTCCAAACAAAACAAAACAAACAAACAAAAAGAAACAAGAAAGGAGAAAAAAAGAAAAGAAAAGAAAACCTAGGAAAACACAATCTCAACAAAGTAAGTACCAACGATCAATCCTGAAGCAGGATTGTTGTGATCTTTCAAATATTTTGAAATAGCTATCCTGAAGAAGCTTGAAGGAACTTTACAACACACAGAGAAGGAATTCATAGGCCTATCAGAGGAATTTAGCAGAATTTAGCATGTAATTTAAAATAATTAAAAAACATCAAGCAAAAACTGCAGAGCTTAAGAATTCAACTAACAAACTAAACAATGCACCAGAGTCTCTCAACAGCAGAACTGACCAGAAGAAATAATTAATGAGCTTGGAGATAGGCTTTTTGAAAATACACAGGAGAGAAAAGAGAGAGAAAATACTTGCCCATGAGAATTAGGAATTAGAAAATAGCGTCAAAGGGAGGAATCTAAGAGTTATTGACCTTAAAGAGGAGGTAGAGAGAAAGATTGGGGTAGAAAATTTATTCAAAGAAATAATAATAGAGGACTTTCTAAACCTAGAAATAGATACCAATATTTAGGTACAAGAGGGTCACGAGCAGATTTAACTCAAACAAAGCTATCTCAAGACATGTAATGACCAACTTCCCAAAGGTCAAGGATATAGAAAAGATAAGCAAGAAAAAAGAAGAAAATGAACTTAGAAAGAAGCTGTAATACATCTGGCAACAGACTTCTCAGAGGAAACCTTATGGGCCACGAGAGAATGGAATGATATATTCAAAATGCTGAAGGAAAAGAAACTTAACCCAGAATACTTTATCTGGCAAAATCATCCTTCAAACCTAAAGACTTTTCCAGACCAACATAAGTGGAGGGATCTTATCAACACTAGACATGTCCTACAAAAAGTGCTAAAAAGAATTTTTCAGTGTGAAAGAAAATGATGCCAATGAACAATAAGAAAGCACCTGAAAGTCTGTGAGTCCCTGGTAACAGAAGGACACACACACAGCATCCTCTATTGCTGTAATCGTGGTGTACACATGTAAACCACATCTATCCTGAAGACTAAAAGACAAACCTACAAAAGATAACTACAAGAACTTTTTGAGACATAGATAGGAGCCATAAAAAGATATGGATGGAAACAACAGAAAGCTAAAAAGTAGGCGTGGAATAGGGCTGAAGGGTAGAATTTCTGTTAGATTTCCCTTTGCTTATTTATTGTATGTAAACAGAGTTGCCACGTATTCAAAATAATTGGTTATGATATCTTTTCTGCAACACTCAAATCTCAAATCAAAAAACCTATAACAAACGCACAGTAATAACAAAAGTTAACCACGCTACAGAGAAAATCACTTTTAACAAAAGAGACAGGGAAGAAGTAGGACACAGAGAGAGGACCCCACAGCAACCAGAGCGTTGTCAGCAGCGTGACAGTGGCAAGTCCTTACCTGCCACTAATCATACTGAATGTAAATGGATTAAACTCTCCAATCAAAAGGCACGAAGGGCTGAATGGATAAAATACAAGACTCAACTATATGGTGTTGGGAAGACGCCCACTTCACCTATTAGGACACAGGAAGACTGAAGATGAAACAGAAAAAGACATTTTATCCAAAAAGAAGCCCAAAAGAGCAGAAAACCTGCACTTCTATTAGATAAGACCGATTTCAGGAAAAAACCTGAAAATTGTGAAAGGATACAACTGAGATACTTACATAATGCTAACAGGTCAGTCCAGCAAGAGGATATAACAACACTAAATATATATGCACCCAACACTGGAGCACCCAGAAATAGAAAACAAATATCATCAGAGCTAAGGACAGACAGAACACATCCTGTCAACCACCGGGAACCTCAACGATTCACTTTCATCACTGGACGGACCATTCAGACAGAAAAACCAACAAAGAAACATTGGGCTTAATCTGTACTACGGGCCATATGGACCTAAGAGATACTTACGGAATATTTCATCCAACAGCAGTAGAATGCAAATGCTTCTTGAGCTGAAAGATCATTCTCAGGATAGACCAGAAGGCATGTTAGGCCAAAAGACAAGCCTTAAAAAAATTCAAAAAATTTAAATCATACCAAGTATTTTCTCTGACCACAAAGGACTATAACTAGGAATTGATAACAAGAATGTTAGAAAATAAACAAACACATGGAAATTAAAAACTGTGCTCGTGAATGACAGTGAAGAGATTAAGAAGGAAATTAAAAAATTCTTTGAAACAGATGCAAATACAACATATCAAAACCTATGGGATACAGAAAAAGCAGTAGTAAGAAGCTAGTTTATACTAATACGTGCCTACATCAAAAAAGTAGAAAAACATTAAATAACCCAAGAATGTATTTCTTGAGGAATTAGAAAGATAAGGGAAAACCAAATCCAAAATAAGGAAAAAAAATACCAGAGCAGAGATAAATGAAATTAAAAAGTGCAAAAGAAATTGATGCTCCTCTAGCCTGACTAAAATACAAAGAGAGAAGGTCTCTTAAATAAATAAAATCAGAGATGAAAAAGAGACAACCGGAACTGCAGAAATCCAAAGGGTCGTTAGAGACGACAGTGAGGGACTATACGCCAATGAATCGGAAAACCTAAAAGAAAGGGACAAACTCACAGGCACACACAACCCACCAGTGACTGAGCCAGGAAGAAAGAAAAACCTTGAATAAGTCTATACTAAGTATTCAAAAAGAAGCAGTAATAAAAAGTCTCTCATCAAAGAAAAGCCCCGAACCTGGCCCCACTGCTGAATTTTACCAAGCTTTCAAAGAAGAACATTTTTTTTCTTTTTTCTTTTGCCAGGGCTGGGTTTGAACCTGCCATCTCCGGCAGATGAGGGTGGTGCCCTACTCCTTTGAGCCACAGGTGCTACGCAGAACTATTAATAATACCAATTCTGCTTAAACTATTCCAAAAAACGGAGGTGGAGGGGAAAACCCCAAACCCATTCTATGAGGCCAGATTCACCCAGAAAGCAAAACCAGACAAAGACACAACAACAAAAGAAAATCATACCTCAGTATCTCCGATGAACCCACAAATGAAAAAGTCCTTAGCAAAATAATTGCAGATCAAATTCAACAACATATTCAAATGATTACTGATCATGATTACATGGGATTCTTTTCAGGGATGGTTCAACATATGCTAGTCAATTAATGCAATGCCTCTTATCAACAGAACGAAGGAAAAAAAACTATAAGATAATTTCAATTGATGCTGAAAATCACTTGATAAAATGCAACATCCCTTCATGATAAAAAAGCTTACAAAAAACTGAGTATAGAAGGAACTGACCTCAACTGACCTCAACATGATGAAAGCCACGTATGACAGACCCAGAGCTAGTGTAGCACCTACTGGGGGAAAACTGGAAGCCTTTCCTACAAGACCCGGAACAAGACAGGGATGTCCACTTTCACCACTGTTATTCAGCATAATACTGGAAGGTCTAGCTGGGGCAGGCAGGCAAGAGAAAGAAATAAAGGGAATCCAGACGGGAAAGGAAGAAGTCACATTATCCTGGTCTGTAGACACTATGATCTTATGAGGTCAGACAATTAAGTTTGTGAACTCATCCTAGAAAAAGTGCTACATGCCTCATTGCTGACCTTCAAAGTCCTCCCTTTGTGAAGCTATGCACTGATGTCAGCACCTAGACACCAAGTGCTTTAAGAGTGACTTTATCCTTGACAGAGGTGTCAAGAACACACAGTAGGTAAAGGATAGTGTCTTCAAGCCTGGATATCCATATGCAAAGAGTAAAACTAGAACCTTGTCTCTTGCTATATCAAGATCAAATGAAAAATGATTAAAGACTTAAATCTAAAACCTGAAACTATGAAATTACTAAAAGAAAACATTGAAGAAACACTTTAAGATGTTAGTCTGGGCAAGGACTTCTTAAATAATACTCTATAGCACAGGCAACCAACAAAAACAGACAAACTGGATCACATCAAGCTAAAAAGCTCATGCCAGCTAAGGAAATAATCAGAAAACAAAGAGAACCCACAGAATGGGAGACAAGATTTGCAAACTACTCATCTGACAAGACATTGATAACTAGAATATACAGTATGTATAAGGACTTTCAATAATTCAACAGGAACAATTCAAGTAATCTGATTAAGAAAATGGGTAACAAATCTGAAAAGGACAACAGATGGCCAAAAGGCACATGAAAATGTGCTCAAAATCATTAGTCAGTAGAGAACGCAAATCAAAACTATGAGACATTATCTCATCCCAGTTAAAATGGCTTTTATGGAGAAGACAGGCAATAATGAACAGTGGTGAGGATGTGGAGAGAGGGGAACCCCTGTACACTGTTGGTGGGAATGTGAGTTTGTGCAGCCACTAGAGAGGACAGTATGACTCATTCTCAAGGATCCTCAGACAACTAAAAATAGAGTCGTATATGGCCCAGCAATTCCACTGCTGGGAACATATTCAGAGGACAGGAATTCAGCAGATGGAAAAGGTCTCTGAACTCCCATGTTTACTGCAGCACTGTTCACCTGAGTGCCCATCAACAGATGAACGGATAAAGAAACCGTGGTGCATGCATGCAATGCAACACTTAACCACACAAAGAATAAAATCTGCCATTTACAACCTGGGTGCAGCCAGAGACTATCACGTCAAGTGATACAAGCCAATCACAGAAAGACGAACCTCCCATGCTCTCACTCACACGAGAGTTAAATATTAAAAGCAATTGCTCTCATGGACACAGAGAGTAGAATGATGGTTAGCAGAAGCCGGGAATAGTAGTGGGAGGCAGGAAAAAATGCGGATGGTTAATGGGTACAAAAATACAGCTAGATAATTAGCTAGAACGAACAATATTTGATAAGACAACAAAGTGACTATATCAACCATAAGTTAGGGTATACTTTAACCAACAGAGAGGAATTAGAATGTTCCTAACTCAAAGAAATGATAAATTCAGGGTACCCGCATTACCCTGATTGATTATTTTACATTGTATGCCTGTATCAAAACATCTCATGTACCATATAAAGATATGTAACTATTATCCATATTTATTAAAAATAAAATTTAAAATGAAGAAAAATAATATCTAGCCATCACTAGTTTGCTTTTCATTGATGATTTGCTTTTCAGAAACTATGTACAATTTTATTTTTCTATATTGTCATGAAAAACTTGGTAAAATATGGACCAAATGATTACACAGATTAATTTAGGGATACTGACTACCTTTGAAAGAGCATTGACGAGTAGCTCTTTGGAAAGGCTTTATATGTTCCAAGATTCTGTCCTTGGACTGTCTTGTTCAACTTTGTATTATCTTGGAATAACACGGGTAAAGTTAATCTGATCTGTACATGACAAGAGACTGGTAAAAGGAAGTAAACAAAGAATCAAGATGCACAATGGAAGTTACAAGCCAAAAGTAATGGGAGAATTACATAATTTAAAAGGGTGAATTTGGTAGAATGTGAAATATAGCTTAATGAAGTTGTTAGAAAAAGCAACAAAGATGCTGAACTGGAAGATGTAAAACCTTATATTTGAGTTAAAAACAAGCATACTGGATAGAGAAAGTTTAAGTGGTGATAGTCTTAGGAGCAGACTATGGGATCAGTAACAGTCCCCCGCCTCGGACCCCTAGCACCAGACGTGATTCTGCCACAGTGTAATGCATAATAAATCCTCTGCTTAAAAATAACACAACCAAAGAAAATCCAAAAACCTAACAGAAGTGTCAAATACAAGAGAGTAAAAATAGGAATTTCTTTTCTAATCAAACCTGAAATACATACAGAAAAAGATAAAACACTGAAATACTGACAGTTTTCTCGGGTTAGAAGGTTAGGGGGAATCAGGCCCTTCTTGTTTGCGTTCTGGTTTTGCAGGATGGAAGCAATGCTTTCCTCTGCTCCCCTTTACCCCTCAAGGTTGTCTGAATGACACTGAGAACACTGAAACTTTAAGCTGGTTGGAAGAAAATTATTATGTACTACTTTGAGTTATTAATATTTTCATGTCTTTTTATGTACGTGTCTTTTCTTGCCACTTAAACTGTAGATACTCTGATATAGAAATATCATTTTATTACCTTGTTCATAGTCTGATGCTAAAAACAACAGCAAATTTAATCACCATCTTTTGCAAACACTATTATAATTGAACTGGAGTAAAGACTACAATTGTAACCTAGGTGCTCTAATCTCACCCTAACATGAGATACTGACTCTAAGAAAAGGTACGTGACTCACTAAAAAAAAGTTAACATTATGACTTAAAGTTTAGGCTTGATGCTAATTCTGAGGTCTTTTTTATTTCTTGATAGTGAGGAAAATGTGTATACTCTCAGAGTATTAACCTTTTTTTGATGTATGTTATTGCTAATTGATTTATTTTTTATTATAGAATATTATGGGGGTACACAAATTCTGGCTAGATAATTTGCTTTCTTATAGACTGAGTAAAAGATATAAATAAGTGCACCCTTCACCCAGATAGTGTGGACTAGGATAAAATATGATTGCTAATTGATCTGATGTACCCCTCTACTCCTGATGGAGGATGGTCATCTCAAGTTCTACCTCACAGGTGGGTTTTGCCACTCTCTGGATCAATCACATGAATCATTAGTGCAGTAACAGAGAAGAAAAACAGAGACCACCTACTTAGCCAGGGGACCTGCCACAGGCAGTGAAAAAATCCTAAGATCTTTCTATGTGGACAAACTCAGAAGGGAGTTGGCTGTTTAGGTCCCATAATTTTGGGGGTTCTGTGCCAGACTTCCCAGGGGGAGCATATTCCCTGGGACCTTAGGAATTAGTATTGGTAAGAGCTTATTTTTCTACCAAGGGTCATGACTGAAACCCAGAAGAAAGCATCTCTCGCCTGGAATACCCTGGGTAAGTCTGAGGGCTTGACTAGAACAGCATTAAAAATAATCACAAAATGAAGCAAACCCACAACCAAGCAATCAACTCTACCTCGCTGTCCAAGCCATATTTCAGGTCTCTAATTTTCTTAGACTTTAAGACCTGCAGCAGAAAGAACTTTAAGAGGAGAAAGAGAGGTGATTCCAATGCAGGGCGAACCCAACCTCTATCATCTTAATGTCACTATCAGAAATTTTTTAGCCTATTTGTAGTGCTGGAGATATGGAATATTTCATATCTTCATATCAGAATATGGATTGAGATTAGGGGATGAAGATGTAGAGGCTAAAAGCTATAATTTTGTTCCTTACATTGAGATTTCTGATGCAGGATTTACTGAAGAATTAGAGTTCCTTAAAAAATCTCACTTAAATAGTTAACACTAGAAACTTCTTTATAGTGACATTTCTTGGGTATGACATTATCATCTCTAGTGGCTATTTTCTTGGGTATGACATTATCTATAGTTCTGAGGAGTTTTCTTTGTGAGCAGAGTGTACTTCTCTGCCCCCTGATGTGGGCGTGGCCATGTGATTGTTCGGGCAATGCACATGAGCAGAGAGGACAGTGGGCCAGGTCAGAGGCCAGGCCTTAAGACCACGCTGCATGTTTCAACTTGCTGTCTTTACTGTGTTCCACTGCCTGCAGAAGAATAAGCTAGTGCCAAGTCCAAAGAGACACAAGGAGCATGGCCAGTCAGATGCACACAAATCTACTTTAAGAGGCTGAGCCGTGGCACACCAGGTGCGGAGTACACAGGTCCAGCTTTAGATTAGCCAAATCTTTCCTGAGCTGCAGCTGCAGTCACAGGTAAATGACTGTTGCTTTAAACCACTGAGTTTTGTGGGGACGTGAAACATAGCATCTTTGTAGCAACAGCTAATGGATACAGTGGCAAAACAGATCCGAATTGAAGCATGCAGCTCTTATTTGAGTGCAGTTCATCATTTTTTCTCCTATTACACTAGGCATGACACTGCCAGATGTAGAACTTCATCTTTCTATTTTTGTTCCCTTTCCATAGCCCTTTTCAGTAACTTATAGCTCTTGGTTTACCTACCTTGCCTTTCCTGACAACATTTTTGTTAGTATATATTATATGTATTTTCCGATGCTTTGGAACCAATTTTTCCCACTCTACTGACACTTTGTTTTCTTTTCTTGGAAACCTAACTCTTTCAAATAATGAACTCTTCTATAACATTTCTTTCTACTTCAAAATCCTTAGAGAGTTTGGATTTAAAAAACCCCTAATAATAATCTTTCTTCTTAACTTCTTAACACTCTTACCTTGGTTTAATCTTACCCAAACTAGATTGTGACAATTTAGGGAATACCTCCAGAGACTTGCTCTGCTTTTTTGTTTCTAAAGAGAAGTTCATACGTCAGTATGCCTGAACGAGAAATGCAAAGTTGGAAACATATTCCATGAAGTGCTTTGGACACTCTGACAGGTGCAATTTATCAACATAAATTACTGTGCTTAGCTGCAAAGCTTTTGTCACAGGAGACAGGATACTTCCTAAATTGCTTGCTGCCCTCTTTAATAATAATCTTAGTTTTTGCAATCCAGATATCCTAGGATAAAAGACATCTTGATGCATACAGAAATAGAAAAATTCCGATTTTATATACATCACTGGGAACATCCACACACTACTTTATTCATTTTTAGATGAGAGTCTTTTCTGCCTCTGTCTAGATGTGGCAATAGATGACTTAGGCAAGAAAACGCGGGCAGGAAAGGAAACTTAGCAGTAAACAGGTCAGCCTGTCTGCTGTCTCACTTTCCTTTTAATCAAAGAAAAGACTCAAAACAATCCAGTGTCATCATCTTCCTGGTGGCTTCTAGTGCCCTGGGCAGGGAGAATTCTTTTCTCTAGCATTATACAACAAATTGATTTTAAAATGTGTGCATTTAACAAGAGACCCTAAAGATGTGGTCAATTGGTAAACAGTATGACTATCTTTAAACTACTTTAGACACTTTAATCCTTATTTTTTCTCATTTTAAAAAAAGTATCAATCTGCACATTGGAGAGAGTTGAGCTTTGCTCCTACATAAGGTTTTGTACATATTCACCAAGTATAATTCTGAGGGTATGTGGTTGAGTTCCAGTGACTTTTCTCACATAGTGTATGAGCTGAAACCTGGTCTCAGGTCCCCTGAATTCCAAAGCTCCTGCTCACTCTACCATACAGACTATGTTAACAGAAAGTACCTGTCCTTATGGCCTAGTTTTAGAAAACCAGTTTTAAGATTTCTTTCCATAATGAAGACATAAGTTATCAAAACCTATGAGATACAGAAAAAGCAGTCCTGAGAGGAAAATTTATCGCTTTAGAAGCCTACATTCGAAAAACAGAAAGAGCGCATCAACAAACTCACAGGCCATCTGATAGAATTGGAAAAAGAACAACCTAAGCCTAAACCCAGCAGAAGAAAAGAAATATCCAAAATTAAATCAGAGATTAATGAAATTGAAAACAAAAGAATCATTCAGAAAATTAATGAAACAAGGAGTTGGTTTTTTGAAAAAATAAATAAAATAAACTTTTGGTCAGACTAACTAGAAATAAAAAAGTAAAATCTCTAGTAACTTCAATCAGAAATTATAAAGGGGAAATAATAACTGATGCCACGGAGATACAAGAGGTTATCTCTGAATACTACCAGAAACTTTATGCCAGAAATTTGACAATGTGAAAGAAATGGATCAATATTTGGAACCATATCCTCTCCCTAGACTTAGCCAGGAAGAAATAGAGCTCCTGAACAGACCAATTTCAAGCACTGAGATCAAAGTAACAATAAAATATCTTCCAACAAAAAAATGCCCTGGTCTGGATGGCTTCACACCAGAATTCTGTCAAACCTTCAAAGAAGAGCTTCTTCCTATATTGCAGAAATTATTCCAAAAAATTGAGGAGGAAGAAATCTTCCCCAACACGTTCTATGAAGCAAAAATCTCCCTGATACCAAAACCAGGAAAAGACCCAACTAACAAGGAGAATTTCAGACCAATTTCACTAATGAATACAGATGCAAAAATTCTCAACAAAATCCTAGCCAACAGATTGTATAGCTTTCTTCAAAAAAGTCATACGTCAAAATCAAGTAGGTTTCATTCAGGGATGCAAGGCTGGTTTAATATACACAAGTCCATAAATGATATTCACTGTATCAACAGAAGCAAAAACAGAGACTATATGATCCTCTCAATAAATGCAGAAAAAGCATTTGATAAAATCAGCATCCTGTTCTAATTAGAACACTGAAGTGTATAGACATAGGTGGCACATTTCTTAAACTGATTGAAGGTATCTATGAGAAACCCACAGCTAATATTTTACTGAAGGGAGTAAAACTGAAAGCTTTTCTGCTCAGAACTGGAACCAGACAAGGTTGTCCTTTGTCACTATTACTATTCAGCATAGTGTTGGAAGTTCTAGCCAATGCAATTAGACAAGACAAGAAAATAAAGGGCATCCGAATGCGAGCAGAGGAGGTCAAACTCTCCCTCTTTGCTGACGATATGATCTTATACTTAGAGAACCCTAAAGATTCAACCATAAGACTCTTGGGAGTCATCAAAAAATTTAGTAATGTCTCAGGATATAAAATCAATGTCCACAAATCAGGTGCCTTTGTATATGCCAATAACAGTCAAAGAAAATGAAATACCTAACAAAAGAGGTGAAAGACCTCTATAAAGAAAATTATGAAACCCTAAAAAAGGAAATAGCAGAGGACATTAACAAATGGAAGAATATACCATGCTCATGACTGGGAAGAACCAATATTGTTAAAATGTCTATACTTGTCGGAGCAATTTACTGACTCAACACCATCCCTATTAAAATGCCAACATCCTACTTTTAAGACTTGGAAAAAATGATTCTGTGTTTTGTATGGAACCAGAAAAAAACCCATATAGCTACGGCAGTTCTTAGTAATAAAAACAAAGCCGAGGGTATCACTATACCAGATTTTAGGCTGTACTACAAGGCCATAGTGGTCAAGACAGCATAGTACTGGTACAAAAATAGAGATATAGACATTTGGAATCAAGTAGAAAACCAGGAAATGAAACCAGCAACCTACAGCCACCTAATCTTCAATAAACCAAACAAGGGCGTCTACTAGAGGAAAGACTCACTATTCAATAAATGGTGCTGGGACAACTGGATATCCACATGTAAAAGACTGAAACTGGACCTGCACCTTTCTCCACTCACAAAAATTGATTCAAGATGGATAAAGGACTTAAATTTAAGGCATGAAACAATAAAAATCCTCAAAGAAAGAATAGGAAAAACACTAGAAGGTATCAGCCTGGGGAAAGACTTTATGAGGAAGACTGCCATGGCAATTGCAACACCACCAATAACAAACAAATGGGACTTAATTAACCTGAAAAGTTTCTGTACAGCCAAGGAGACAATAACCAAAGCAAATAGACAACCTACCCAATGGGAAAGAATATCTGCATATTTTGAATCAGACAAAAGCTTAATAACTAGCTTCTATACAGAACTTCAATTAATCCACAATAAAAAAACCTAGCAATCCCATACATCAACAGGGTAGAGAGATGAACAGAATCTTCTCTAAAGAAGACAGACAAATGGCTAGCACATGAAAAGATGCTCATCATCCCTAATTATTAGAGAAATGCAAATTAAAACCACCCTGAGATACCATCTAACCCCAGCAAGAATGGCCTATATCACAAAATCTCAAAAGTGCAGATGCTGGTGTGGATGTGGAGAGAAAGGAACACTTTTACCCTGCTGGTGGGACTAAAAGTAATATAACCTTTTTGGAAGAAAGTATGGAGAAACCTCAAAGAAGTCAACCTAGACCTCCCATTTGATCCGGCAATCTCATTACTGGGCATCCATCCAGAAGGAAAAAAAAAAAAACCTTTTATTATAAAGACACTTGTACTAGGTTGTTTATCGCAGCTCAATTTACAGTCGCTGAAATGTGGAAACAGCCTAAATGTCCTTCAACCCAGGAATGGATTGGCAAGCTGTGGTATATGTATACCTTGGAATATGATTCAGCCATTAAAAAAATGGAGATTTTACAGCATTTGTACTAACCTGGATGGAGGTGGAACACATTATTCTTAGTGAAGCATCACAGGAATGGAGAAGTAAGAATCCTATGTATTCAACTTTGATATGAAGACAATTAATGGCAATTACTGACATGGTGGGGCACGGGGGAAGGGGAGAGCAGACAGAGAAGGAGGGACGGGGTGAGGGAAAGGAAAAGACAAAAAAAAGGAAAGAAAATAGTGACTAATTCTCACATAAATTGGATTTAATTTTGATCAAAGTATATTACTTAAACATTAATTTTTAATTCGACTTGTTAATATGTTGTTTAAGATATTGCATCCTCATTCATAAGTGTAATATGTTTGTAATTTCCCCTTTATAATAATATGTTTTCTCCAATTTTAATATCAGGTGTATCCAGATTAAGTAGAATGATTTTGAAGTATTTCTTCTTTTTCTATTGTCTATAAGATTTGGCATAATCTGTTTTTTGAAATTGTCTTTTATTTTTATTTATAAATATTAGTTGTCTATTTTTTGAGACTTTGGAAAAAAATAAGAAGTTAACTGATGACTCTATACTGAACCTCAGAGTCAAAGCATTCTATAATAGACATACTCTTATTTGACAATGTGAATGTTACTTTCTTTGCCTTATTATTATTGCTTAATATTTCGATGCAGTAATTGTCTGATTTCTTTTCTGAATGTGTTTATCGTCATCCATTCTTTATGAGGTTTTTGTTTCTGGTCCTTATCTTAAACATTGTTATGTTATTAAATTTTAAGCCTTTTTAATTTTGTGAAGGGAAAAAGTGGAAACCTAATAAACACATGTATAAGTAAAAAATACATATAAAACAGCATCCTGTTTCAATAAAAATAGTTTTGTAAGAGAATAAAAAAGCACAAGTCACCAAAAAAAGAAGTAGATAAATTTGACTTCATTCCAAGTAAAACTTTTGTGCATCAAAGGACAATAAACCCCACAGAGAAGAGAGGAATGAGAAGACAACCCACACAGAGAGAGAAAATATTTCCAAATCAAATATTTGGAAATGGTCCAGTGTCTAGAACATATATGAAGATAAAAAGATATGGATAGGTATTTCTACAAATAATCTACAAATAATTGTCCCAGAAGCACAAACCCAGATGCTCAGTATCATTAATCATTAGGGAAATAAAAATCAAAACTAAATTGAGACACCAATTCACACCTATTATGGTGGCCATAAAAAAAAATAAAATAAATGTTGGGGAGGCCGTAGAGAAAATAGAACTGTCATACTTCACTGGTGAGAACGTAAGATGGCACAGCCCCTGTGGAAAACAGTTTAGGAGTTCCTCAGAAATTAAAATATAGACTTTCCAGATGAGGCAGCAATTCCACTCCTAGGTGTATACCAAGAGCACAGAAAACATACGCTCACACGAAAGTCTGTACACAGACTATACGTTGATAATGCCAGTGGTCATAATGGCCTTACCCATAATAGTCAAAATGTGAAAACAGCTCAATGTCCATGAGCTGGTAAATGAGTGGGCAGAAAGTGATGAAATATTACATAGCCACAAAAGGAGTGGAGGACTAGTAGATGCTACAACATGGGTGCACCTGGCAAATTTTATGCTAAGTGACAACAGCCAGGAATAAAAGTCCACACATTCCATTTTTACAAAATGTCAACCCAATCAAGAGTATGAGATAGTGGTTCAGAGGCAGACTTTGAGGCAAATTCCGGATCTGTGTTCCAGTTCTGCCTCTTCCCAGCTATGTGATCCTGGGAAAGTTAATTAACCTGTCTGTACCTTAGTCTTTTCATCTATAAAAGCGGCATACAAATAGTACTCACCTTAAATATTGCTGTGAGGCTTAAATACAGCAATATGCAAAATACTTAAAGGATTATTTGGCACATAGGAAGTACCTTATAAGCATTTGTTATTGTCGTTTTAAAAATTATTATTTCATTGGCACATAAATGAAATATACAAAATCTATTCATCATTCTAACATCTACTGATAGTTGATATCGCTTTATGTAGTTGGGAAAGCTCTCAGGAAATCATACACAGAAAAAGTTGTGTTGAAAATACCGAGAAGATATTTTACGAACGTCTCCATATGCCTATTCTCTCCCTCTGGCTCCATCTGGCTCAACTGTGAGATGTGAGGGACCAGAGTGTGAGCACCTGAAGGGAGGAGCTACGGCTTGTTTATTTTTGTTTTCTCAGTGTCTAACACAGGACCTGCGGCATGGTGGGTATGAGATAAATGTGTTTCAGAATGAGATGAGGAGACTGTAAGCAAAAAAGCAGTGGCCAACAGCGATGGCTCCTGGCAATTAGAAAGCCTTTAGGGAAATACATTGTTAAATCTCTCAAATGCATATTTAAGGTACAGGAATGTTCAATGACTAAAATCGGAAAATTACAAATATCTGTTGCTTAAAATCCTTTAACAATATTTTTAGTAAACTGAGCACTATGTATTCTTTTGCATCTTTATTATAAATAATATGATTGATCTTGGTATTATTCATTTCAGTATCAATAAACTAAAGAGAGTTATTTAAGCTAAAGAGAAATTAATTCAAGTTTGAGATTAATAATTAAATTATGTAGTAAAAGTCCCTAAATTCAATATAAGAAAAGAGTTCATTCCACCTGACTGTAACATGTTTGTTTTACAGATAATTCTATTAGTAATCTTTTAATCCTGATAAGGAATATTATGAAATAATAATACATATAATTTTTTTTTCAAACAGTAATATAGAGATTAAGATCTTCTGCTTCCATGTCAAAAAAATAAAAAGAAGATCAAATAATGTAGGTTATGATAAGCAGATTAGTGGGTCCAAGGGATAAAACATGATTAATATAGTTATCTTTTTAATGCATTTTTTAATACAAGAGGACTCATGTTTCTCTTTCATAAAGAAATATTTAATTTCCTCATCAGGTTATTCTCAAGTTATCTTTCAAACCTCTTAACCAAAGAAAAGTCGAACATGTGCAATATTCCAAGGGATATTTAACCAGCCGAATACTGCAAAGCCACAGGCCTTTCTTCCTTTTCCCAGAAACATGAGTACATGTTCAGATTTCTGAAAGGCATGCAAAGATATGCAGGTCATGAACAAGACTTCGTTTCATTATCACGTATATGTCAGCACGGATGTGAGCATATGTATATAATAAAATATCAGAAATATAAGGGAGAGTTTTTGTTGACAATAACAAAACTAGAATAACTAGTTAGAATAACTAGTTAACTATTAGAATAACTCCATGTTTTACTCCATAATTTCTCTGATGTTCATTCATGTCTTCTCAACTCCTTAAAACTGATAGTCTTTTTTACAAAGTTAATAGGTGTATTATTCATATGAACTAAATGACCAGCACTACTTGCCCTGCCTAATAAGGAGGTCACTCAGGATGCACAGAGGCCTTAAAGTTTGAGAGTTCTTGATTCCATTGCTTGGACTGTATGTTGCTATTTGGTACTTATGTTTTTCACACTATGTTCCGTAAAGTAGGTACTGGAACAATAACTAGTTTTATTTTATTTTTTTTTTTTTGAGACAGAGCCTCAAGCTGTCCCCCTGGGTAGAGTGCCGTGGCATCACAGCTCACAGCAACCTCCAACTCCTGGGCTCAAGCGAGTCTCCTGCCTCCGCCTCCCAAGTAGCTGGGACCACAGGCGCCCGCCACAACGCCCGGCTATTTTTTGGTTGCAGCCGTCATTGTTGTTTGGTGGGTCTGGGCTGGATTCGAACCCACCACCTTAGGTGTACGTGGCTGGCGCCTTAGCCGGTTGAGCTACAGGTGCCAAGCCAATAACTAGTTTTAGATATGTTCACTTGTTTTTCCAGGTAGATTCCAAGTACCTTGAGGGCAGAGATTATGTACTATGTTTTTAGAATACTTTCCAACCTGCAGCTTGGTGTTGGGCACACAGCAGGTGCCAGTTAGCCAAGACAGTCCGGGCCCTCCTTTTAATTCACACCCCTGGACACCTGCAGCTCCCCCAACAGCACATCTGTATTTTATGCAGCAGGGGCAGATGAATGAAGGTGTACTTGCTCACAGGGAGTTTTAGTTTATTCCTATCTCCTGTTTAATCAGCAGTTTCTGTACATTTCCCTAGAAAATTTTCAGAAAAGGTAAACCATTAAAGAGTTCCAATTCCTTGTGATGGAAAAAGTAGTCAAGCAATATTATGCCTATGCAGAGAGCTAAATGAGCAGCTGGCAGGGAGTTTGCTCCATTCTTTCCTCCACAGAGCAGAATTACCCAAGTCATTGGCATTCAAAAAGTTGACTTTAAGCAAATAATTTTTCTAGTGAATTTGTAAGAGTTACTGTGTAGTGTCTCTCAAAGAACACAAAATCTCTGGAAGCATGTAAGAGTCATTTGTTTGAAATAAAACACCACAGCTACTAAGACCAACTAAAATTAAGATGGATTTTCCAAAGTTAATTGAGAATTCCTATCTCTCATAGCAGCTCTGGAAGTTGGAGAGAAAAGGGTATTGTCACTCTGTGACAGAGAAGGAAACTGAGGCAGAGAGCGTCTAAGTGATTTATATTGGTTGGGAGCCAGCAGCAGAGCTGTGGCCAGAACGCAGGACCTCTGACTAAATCAGTCGATCAAACTATGACAACTATCCATTACTTACAAAATATTATCCCAAAACTTTCTTCTTGAGGAAACTACAGTAGAGGTAAAGAGATAATGAGATGTGGAAAGAAAAATAACAATAGAAAGGTTATAAATTTAGATTTCCAAATTAAATGATACCCATGCAAAAGAGAAACACTCAGGAGATCATTTTGGGCTATGATGTCTCCTTGGTTCCTATGCTCGTTTCCATTCTAAGTTTTTTCTCCTTCCATATTTAATACCGAGACTAGAAGAAAAGAAAACAAACAGATTTTCTGTCCCTCACTGCCTTGTCCAAACTTCTATTTTTATTTGTCTTTTAGATATCAAAGAAGAAAGTTTGTTGTTTTTCATCTACAGCTAATCCCTCTCCCTGTGTCCAGGGCTTCTCACTGTCCCTTTCAGGCTTTAGTACTCAGGGTGTGGTCTGGGGACCAACAGCATCAGCATCTCTTGGGAGCCTGTCAGAAAGGCAGGATCCTCCTTCTCACCCCAGCCCTACAGAACTCAAACATGAGTTTTAACAAGTGAAACTGATGTCTGAGACGCGCTGATCTAGGCCATTCTCTGGAAAGTTAACTCCTCTGACTCTAGCATCACAGGCTCTTTTCTTTCCTGTATCCTTGAATAACAGGGTGACTTATGAGAAACAAAACATGAACAAGTCCCTCCCCACGGCCCACCGTCAGGGACTGATAATCCTTTTTAGCTGTCAGGCCATCTCAGTTTGTCTCCATGTTCCCAAAATCCATTCTGTGCCCCTGCTCTCTTTATTTTTAATTCACTTAGTTCCTTCCTTAAACTCTGAATTCTGACTTTCTCTCCAACATAGTTTGAACACAGAAAGGGTGGGCAAGCACACGTGTGCACACACGCAAAGGATGCAGACGTCAACTTTGGTGAGAGAGTAGAACAGCTTTCTAAACTTCTTAGTCTATCCTGAGAAATGGGTGATCTTAGCCGCATTTGCTGCCTGACAGTTTTCTTGTGCCTGCTCTTGTTATGAATCTGTTTAAGATCTTCCGCAGTCTGGACTGACCTGCACCAGGCCAAATTTATCGAACACCTCCTGTAGAACTGTCTGAATCTTGAAAAAAACTCTTTGTCTTTGCAGAAATACCACAGAAGTATATACATAGATGCAGAATTCATGAACGTGAAATGAAATGGTCCTAGTACTTAAAACCCATCTAAGTTAGATTTTCTTCCTGAAGCCTTCAGCTGGCTAAATCCCACAAGCAGAGGTCTTGCTGTCTTGGGTTATAACTGAAGACAAGGAAAAAGCAGTCAAGGAAGCCATGACATTCCTCAACCATTAAGTGTCAGAGAAAAGCTTACGCCCTTGGGGAGCAAAAAAGCAAAATAGAAATCCTCCTCTTAATCCCAATGTCTTTCTGAAGTCATTTCATACAACCAGGTTTGAAGGTTGAGATGTTTTGAAATTTACTGGGAACCACAGCTCACTCACCTTCCCCGGGTTTTGAGCAATCTGCTCACTGGTGATTGGATGTTGTGTTATTAATCAGGTCTGTTTCTTATAAAGAAAAATGAAGAGCATAAAAGAAAAGGACCACAGTGAAAATGGGGGTGTGCTGAAAGGTTAATGTGCTCTTCAGCCCACTTCAGAGAGTTCACGGAGCACCCACACAATCTGTTTACCTGATGCATGCAGAAAGAACTGTCACGCTTCACCTTTGGAAACGGGCCATTAATCCTGGTGACAGATTATGAATTGTGGAATATGGCCGGCACCTGGCCAGACAAGGAAGAGTTCATAAATCAGACTCAAAACAGAAATACCTGACTAAAATTCTTGAGTTCTTTGAGGGGTTAGAAAAGGACATCAGCAAGGAGTCCATTAAACTCATGTGCTTGTGCACGCGTGTATTTGGGGGAGGGGGTGTTGATTTCCTAAAGGCCTTTGTTAAGGTTCCATAAAGAAGTATTTTTTTGTTTTGTTATTTTTGGTTGGTTGGAGGCGTTAGCATGTAATGAGGTGGTAGTTGGGTGTCAACGTAGACAGTGATTGGGGTCAAGATTTTGGTCTTTAACAGGAAATTGGTTTGAGCCTTTTAAAGGAAGAGAAAATTGATCAATTCCCCCATCAAAAAGTAAAAATAGTTGATTCTCGGGAATTGGCATATGTTTATTCTACAAATAATCTGAAAACAGAACCAAACAGGACCAGCTTATTTGGCAGTGGTAGATAATTCTATACAGATTGTTAAATGGACTAGAATAAATTAAATTGAGGGTTTATAAGCATGTAAAAATAGCCAGGAAAATATCAACTAATATAAAATGTTGATGAAATCTAAATTCACTTTTGTGAACTTTTGTTTTCTGATATAGGAATGAAACACAAAAGTGATTTTTAAAATATTATATAAAAACATGTTCTGTGTGTCCCCAAAGGCCAGGAAATGTTGGTAATCCTCTAGAAAGGTGCATAACACACAAAGGCAGTGTTTTATCACGGGCACGGCAGACTACGTTCAATAAACAATACTGCCAAGGTGCTCAGAGTGGGGAGGAGGGCTTAGTTCTCCTCCTCCCCAGCCTTTACTTCACATGGCAGCCATCAGGCTATTGATAATTCTTTCTTTCTTTCTTTTTTTTCTCTTGAGACAGAGTCTGGCTCGGTCACCTGGGCTAGAGCACCATGGCATGGCCTCAGTCTAGCTCATAGCTTAGTAATCTTTCATCAGGATAGCACCATAAGAATTTGTTCTTTCGGCTCGGCGCCTATAGCTCAGCCAGCTAAGGCGCCAGCTACGTACACCTAAGGTGGCGGGTTCGAATCCCCAGCCCGGACCCGCCAAACAACAATGACGGCTGCAACCAAAAAATAGCCTGGCGTTGTGGCGGGCGCCTGTGGTCCCAGCTACTTGGGAGGCGGAGGCAAGAGAGTCGCTTGAGCCCAGGAGATGGAGGTTGCTGTGAGCTACCCAGGGGGACAGCTTGAGGCTCTGTCTCAAAAAAAAAAAAAAAAAAGATTATAAAAAAGAATTTGTTCTTTCTGAAGAAGAAAAATAAGGCTAAGCAAACAAATCATTGCTATATTGTCACATGCATACTTTTTAAATAATTTTTTTTATTAAGAATCATTATTTAGGCATGTTTTTGAATATGATATTAATATATATCATAAAATCATGTGCAGAAAGTGGTAAAAACTTTTATAACAATAAAAGTTATGTCAAGCCTTGTAGTTCTGATAAAGTACTATCTCTGATAACATACTCTGTTTATCTAAACGCAACCTCTGGGCTTTTCTGAGTTTTTATAAATCTGTCTTAATTATTTGCAGGTATGAAGTACTATGTTATACTTTTTTCCTTTTATTATGAATTTCAACAGCTTAAGTTTTCAGGTCAAATTAGTTTCTCCCTCTCTATGGAACCAACTTCTGTAGAAGCCTGCTAGCCTTCTGGTACATTTGAGACTGTGACCAGGATTTTTACACTAGTGGCCAAAGTCATCCTCAGGCACCGAGTCCCACAGCTTCTCAAGTGCTGCCTCTGCTTGCTCCTGGCAAAGGAGTCCCATCTGACTGGTAGGAAAAAACGCTTCATTACCAGATGCTATAGAGACTGGAAGCTCTTACAGAGATAAGCCATTTTTATCATTTTTTTCTACTTAATATTTGTCTTCACTCTCCCTTTTAAAGTGATTTCCCAGTAGTTTCTAATCCCTCCACACACCCGCATCCAGACCCACACCGTGTACACCTGTATCTAGACCCACACCTGTGCACACTGCATCCAGACCCACACCTGTGCACACCACATCCAGACCCACACGTGTGCACACCTGCATCCAGACCCACACGTGTGCACACCTACATCCAGACCCACACGTGTGCACACTCGCATCCAGACCCACACCTGTGTACACTGCATCCAGACCCACCCCTGTGTACACTCGCATCCAGACCCACCCCTGTGCACACTCGCATCCAGACCCACCCCTGTGCACACTCGCATCCAGACCCACACCTGTGCATACCTGCATCCAGACCCACACGTGTGCACACCTGCATCCAGACCCACACGTGTGCACACCTGCATCCAGACCCACACGTGTGCACACTCGCATCCAGACCCACCCCTGTGTACACTCGCACCCAGACCCACCCCTGTGCACACTCGCATCCAGACCCACCCCTGTGTATACCCGCATCCAGACCCACACCTGTGCACACCTGCATCCAGACCCACAGCTGTGTACACCTGCATCCAGACCCACACCTGTGCACACCCACATCCAGACCCACACCTGAGTACACTCGTATCCAGACCCACACTTGTGTACAGCCACATCCAGACCCACCTGAGTACACTTGCATCCAGACCCACACCTGAGTACACTTGCATCCAGACGCACACCTGCATCCAGACCCACACCTGTGTACACCTGCATCCAGACCCACACCCATGCACACCCATGTCCCTCCTGTCTGCTTGGCACATCTCTGTTGGTGGGTGCCTCTGTCCAGCATGAGCAGCTCCTGAGGAACTTGGGCTTTCTGTGTGTTTGTGTAGTCAGCCTCTCTATCATGTTTATTTTCTGGCTGTTAGTTTAAAATACTAATATCTGAGTGTTGAAAGTGTATAAGTTTTCTTCATCAATAAGAAAGTTGTAAGTCTTTTATTACTTTTCTACTGCTTTCCAGTAGGGTCCTGATGTCTCACCCCATCAGCAGCAATGTCCATCCCAGTATCAGACACACCAGAACATTAATCATGTGGCTTGGTTTGAGGGTATGTATCATACCCTCAAATGAATAATATGCATAGTTTTTATGTTTCATGGTGCCTGGTACAAGTTTAAGGTATTAGCAAATAAATGCCACACTATACTAGTCTGTTGAAAGAGAATGTTAACAGTCTGTCTTGCTCTGGCTTTTCGTTTGGTATTATTTTATCACTTCCTTCTAACATTTCTCCAAAGGAAACAATGGCCAGGCATGGACCTTGAGGAGCAGTGATTCAGTACTTAATTATCAATGAATTGCCTGATCATCTTTAAACTAGTCAGGAATATTATAATATTTATCCTAAAAAAAAATTCCCTACCTCAGAGAAATAACTTTAACATTATATTTCAAGATTTCTTACAGACACCTGTCTTCAAACACTCAAGCGCTAGTGACTGAGATACTTGCCTATGAATAAGGTATCCCGTTAGGTGCTATAAACAAAACCTTCGAGATGTGTGACACGTAGGTGAAGCAAACTTAAATTCACGGAAATTTAATTACATTCAATAAACAATGGCTCAATATAAATATATAAAGATAGTATGTTTGTCAAATGAATTATAGAAAGAATAATTACTATAAAATACACGGAACTGGCGTTGTGCAGAAAAGTTGTGTGCAGAAAGATAAATAAAAGCTGCCTCTCGAATAGATGGGCAGAATTGGACTAAGAAGGAAGAAAAAGCTTTTTGCGCACAAAGGCTCCATATTTTAATTCAACTTTAAATCTTTAACAAATGGCACACACAGAAAACTATCCTTTAATTACTTTTTCTTAATGTGAGCTAACATAGGATTAACACCAAAAACTGAAAAAGGGACTTATTTAACTTTAAGAATTATGAAATGAATAATAAATTTGACAAAAGATATACAGGAGCTATAAACTAAAAATTATGAAAAATCATTGAGAGAAATGAAAGTTATCCTATGCAAAAAGAAATACACATTACATGTGTGGGCCAGAAGATTCAATATTATTAAAAAAAGATCATGGGCTGGTCATGGTGGCTCACACCTGTAATCCTAGTACTCTGGGAGGCTGAGGCAGGTGGATTGCCTGAGCTCAGGAGTTCAAGACTAGCCTGAGCAAGAGTGAGACCTCACCTCTAAAAATATCTGGTCTTTGTGGTGGGAGCCTGTAGTCCCAGCTACTAGGGAATACAAGGCAAGAGGATCACTTGAGTCTAAGAGTTTAAGGTTGCTGTGAGCTGTGATGCCATAGCACTTTACTGGGGGCAACAAAGTGAGACTCTGTGTCAAAAAACATTAAAAAAAAATTAAAAAAGGATCAAAGTTAGCAGATTCACACTACCTGATTTCAAGACTTTATTATAAAACAGTAAGAACAAAGATACTGTGATACCGGGATATAGACAGTCACATGGACAGTGGAACAGAACAGAAAATCCAGAAGTAGACACACATATGTGGATAATTTCAATAAAAATTAAGGCCATTTATTTGGCAAAAAAGACTTTCCAAAAAATTCTGTTAGAACCATAGGATAGCCATATGCAAAAATCTGTACTTCAAGCTTTAACTCATCATTTATAAAAATCAACTCAAGATGTATCACAGCTTTACACATAAGAGCAAACACTATAAAATGCCTAGAAGAATATATAAAAAAATGAATTTAGAGATCTTGGGTTAGACAAAAGTTTCTCAAATAAGACACAAAAAGCATGAGTCATATAGTAAAAGAAAAAAAAAAAGCCTTCCCACCCCTCAAAAAAGTTAATACATTAGACCTTATCAAAAATTAAAATTGTCTGTGCTTCAAAAGAGACCATTAAGGAAATGAAAAGGCAGCCACAGACTGGGAAAAATATTTGCAAAACACGTACCTATAAAAGAACTTACATGTATAGAATATAAAAAACTCCTAAACCTCAGTAATAAGAACAACAACAATCCAGTAAAAAAAAGGGCAGAAGATTTGAACCAGGATTTTCCAGCTGCTGTATTAGATACATTCTGGGGATAGATACACATAATATTTTTTGGTGGGCAGCAGGTGGTGAACTGCAGGTTGTTTAGAGGTATCTCTAGCCAGAGATGTCTGTAGGATTTGAAGTGTTGTATCCAAAAGTATCTTGAGCACTGTCAAAATTTACATGGGAAGCAAAATTCCCTCTGACGAGAACTACTGATTTGAATAACACTTTGTATCACAGAGGTCATACTGATGGCAAACCTGTATTAACCTATGTTAATTAACTCAATACTACTGACAACAATAGAGTTTGAAGTTATATAATATGCAAATATTAACAAGATAGAAAATAAGAAAATATAGTACTGTTTGTATGACAGTTTCGTGCTGTTTTGATTATTATTGTTTTGCAGTATATGTTTCGGGTCAGGAAGTGTGATGCCTCCAACTTTGTTCTCAACTTAAGATTGCTTTGGTTATTTCAGGGTCTTTTGTGGTTCCAAATGAATTTTAAGATTTTTCTCCTCTTCTGTGAAAAAATATTATTGGAATTTTCATAAGGATTACATTGAATCTGTAGGTCATTTTGGGTAGGATGAATCTTTTAACGATATTAATTCTTCCAATCTGTAAACATGGATATCCTTCCACTCAATTTGTATCAGTTTCTTTCACCAAAGTTTTATATTTTTCAGTGTATAGATCTTTTATCTCTCTGGTTACATTGATTCCTAAGTATTTCATTATTTTTTTTAGCTATTGTAAATGGAAATGCCTTCTTGATTTTTTTTTAAATAGTATGTTGTTAGTGTATAGAAATGCTATTGATTTTCACATGTTCATTTTGTATCCTGCATCTTTACTGAATTTGTTTATTCTAATGTATTTTTGGTGGATTTTTTAGGGTTTTCTGCATTGAGATCATGTCATCTGCAAACAGCCATCACTTCCTTTCATTTTGGATGCCATTTCTTTCTTTCTCTTGCCTAACTGCTGTGACGAGTCCCTTCAGTTCTGTGCTGGATGGAAATGACCATGGGCATCCTTGTCTTGCTCCTGGACTTAGAGGAAGAGCTTTCCACTTTTCACGAATGAGTATGATGTTAGTTAGCTGTGGGCTTTTATATACAACCTTTATTGTGTGGTGGTTCATTTCTTCTTTATCGAATTTGCTGAGAGTTTTTATTAAGAAAAGATGTCAAGTCAAATGCCTTTTCTGAGTCTATTGTGACAACTGTCTAGTTATTGTCCTTCATTCTGTTAATGTGGTGTACCACACTGATTGATTTGCTTGGGGGTGAACCATCCTTGTATCCCAGTGATAAATCCCACTTGATCATAGTGAATGACCCTTTTAATGTGTTGTTGAATTTAGTTTTCCAGTTTTTGTTGAGGGTTTTTGCATCTATATCCATGATGAATATTGACCTATAGTTTTCTTTTCTTGGAATGTTCTTTTCTGGCTTCAGTATCAATATATTAATTCTTTCTTTCTTTCTTTCTTTTTTTTTGCATTTTTTTGGCCGGGGCTGGATTTGAACTCGCCACCTCTGGCATGGGGGCCCAGTGCTCTACCCCTTTGAGCCACAGGGGCTGCCCAGTTTTATTTCTTTAAGTTAAAAAAACCTGGAAACAGAAATAATTGCTAACTTTAGCTGATGGAAATATGAGTGAGAATTATATTTTTCTACATTTGTGCATTTCAAAAATTTTCTTCAGAGAATTCAGTTTCTGCGAGGCAAACTAAATATGCACATATGTGTATAAAGTATAAATACATAGAGTTCAATAACTCTAAAGAAAAGAGTTTGTTCACATAAGTGAGGAGATGAATAAACCAACAGAATAACCTGCAAAGATAACGAGCAGGCAATTTAAACAAGATGTTTATAAAGCCTATTAAGAACAAGATGCTTGGTTTCCTTAACAGTAATCCTATTAATAATTAAACTGTTAGGACAGTTTTCTTTTGGCTGCAACATAGTAATAAAAAATACAGACATTACCCACATACATATAAAACTGGAATTAGTTAAGTAAGTCATGGTAGTCCCATATACTCCATAATTATATATAAGAATTAAATGAATTAGATCTGTACTAACAAGATAATATATTGAGTAATAAAAAATGTGCTTTCAAGTGGAACAAGCAAGTATGGAAGAACATCTTCATTATAATCACTTTTTCGTTAAAAATATACATTGACATAGAAAAAGTTCTAAGAAGATAAATACCAAGTTTTTAGAAGCAATTATCTATAGAGATTAGATTGTAATAAAATTTCAGTTTTCTACGTTTTATGTATCTTCACAGTTTCATTACTTTGACAATATAATTTTTGTAAAAAATGATAACATTTTAATATTTATTTTAAAATTTATTTTTTAAGACATTCATAATCAAAGACCTGGACTTTAAGTACCTTAGGAATCTGAATAGACATTCTGAATATTTTATTTGAAGGGAGGAAGGAAGGAAGTGATTTTTTAAGCAATATGCTATAACACTTTATACTGATGTAGATACTGTATGGTAATTTACCAATGCAAATTAAAGTAGTGTTGCTTTAAATTGTTGACTGCTCTCCTAAATACAAGTAACTTTAAAGAAATAAAACATTCTATACTTTTCCACATAATACAGTATTTGAAATATTTATATACATGTAAAGTAGGTCATATTTCATCCAAGTTGTCGTCAATTCATCTAATTCTTGGCATGATATATAATTTTTAATGATGTGCAAAAAAATTCTGGAAGTATTCTACCCAAAATCATCTAAGTATTAATAAGAGCAAAAGTTATGATGACATACTAAAAGTAACTAAAACTTAGGGCAATATTTCCCCTTTTTAAAAAACATAAAATAGATAAGTTTCACTCACAAAAACACAGTATAAGCAACAAGGGATATTTTCCCATGGCATCCTTTATAAATGGTACCACTATCAACCTCCCCAAATTCCCAATATATTTTAAAATGAGCAATTTAGTAGCTAAGTCCAAAATCAATTACTTTATTTACTCAAAGGCTTAAGTGGTCTTGGGTATCTGATATAAAGTGTGCCTCCTTTTTCTCTGTGCTCAAGTGACTCAACTGTCTGATAGTCACCTTAGTGACTTTGAAAGTCTAAGATCAGAATCATTTCCAACATTGCCACTGCTGGGGAATATCCAAAGTGCTCTCTTGATCCATTCTACTTAAGTGAATTCAACAAATGATGCTGGAATTACTCCACTAGTTAGGGTCTTTTAATTTACTAAGAAATGTGTTTGACTTCCCATAAAACATATAAACTGAGTTGATACTGCAGAGTTCTCATCTGATTGCCTTCCTATTGGGCTAAGAACCACTATATACTGGTACTTAAGAATAACAACCAAAGTATATACATTCAGCTAAGGGAACGGTTTATTTTTGATACCTTATAAAGAAATAGTTTGATAGCTTTTGACATGTACAACTTGCTAATGATAGGTGATACGTACTTGTCCCTTTACTGAGACTACAGAATTGTTAAAAATTCAGTCTTATTTGGAGAAGACACCTTATTTTGTTTTCCACTTTTAATTATCATGTAAGCAGTGTTCTGGAAAGGTTGGAAAGTTAGAAAAATCACCCATAATCTCATTAATTAAATATATTTTCCGACTTCCATTCTTCATGCATATAAGTGATTCTTTTGTACAGTTCAACTGTAGCAGTTAAAATTTTATATCTGGTTTTTCAATTCATTTTTCAAATGAAAAATTTTTTTCTCATTGAACAACTTTCTTCTTAAGTATGATACAAACATTTTGAGAAGGAAAGGTAGGAAAATATTTTTAATTTTATCAGCTATTTATATAGTATTCTATTCTTTTTGTATTAAATTCTTTAGTATTTTGGAAACTCAGCAGTATTATAGATAGGAAATATTTTTATAAATTTTTAATAATTTTATATTAAATACCTACCTTTAATATACCTACCTATATTTCCTATCTAGCAGTATTAAAGGTAGGAAACATTTTTAATTTTATCAGCTATTTATATAATATTCCATTCTTTTTGTACTAAATTCTTTAGTATTTTGGAAACTCAGCAGTATTATAGATCTGTTTTCCTGATTTTGCTCTAAGTAACTCTAAATTAAATCTGTAAGTCTGAGTTTACTCCATGGTGCAATATTCCTGCTGAAATGCTTAGAGCTTCGAATACATGTTAGATACTTACAATAGTCATTAAATCTCTGTGTTTGCCATTTTCATTTCTAATTTTGCTTTCTTGTGATTTTTTTTTTAATTTCTTGATGGTCCACTGTCTAATGACATCTTTTTATGACTGCTTAACAATGTTATACTTTTTAAAATTTCTCTTTTGATCATTTTTCATTTGAATCTTTACTATATTATTCCATTAACAGTTTCTTGAGTTAAAAATGGATTCATTTTTTTCTTTCTTCCTTAGAGTGTATTAAAACTTCTCTATTTTCCTAAGCAACCTTTACTGTATCCTATGGTATGAAGGGATTTTTTTTTTAATTCTTTTAGTGCATAAATATGCTTTTTGGTTTAAAAGTTACTTAAGGATCAATTTTGACTTTCTAGGATATGTTATGAATTTGTGAATTACTATAATTTATTTAATTGAATGGAATCAGACTGGAATATGTTATTTCTAATTGAACTGAAAAGTGAAAGTTTCTTATCATTTAGTCAATTTTGTAAATTTCTAAGGAGGTTTTAGGAATGGTAATTTTTGGTAATCATAAATGTTTTAATCATATGAATTTATAGTACATATGTTTTTCTGTATTTATATATACATATACACATAAACATACAAAATTATGTCTCACACATTTATCTGTGTTATGTAATCCTTACTGCTTACAATTCAGATCTCTCACATCTTCCTGTTTACTTACTTTTTTTAATCTGTCATGGGATGATGGAGGTTAATTAAAGTCTGTATTGCTCTTGTCAGTTTCTTTTTTACTTTCCTATAATTTATGCCTTACGGATTCTGGTGCGGTAGTACCTGGGTACACATACTTATCCCCTCATTATGTCCTTTAATAGTATGGGTTCCTTATTTATATCTCTGTTGACAGTTTATCTTGTGTAATAAAAATCTCAACAATAGCTTTTTCTTGTGAGTATTTCTGTTTGTTTAACCTTTCTGCATCACTTTGTTTTAATTTAATAGGTCTATGGTAGTTAGCCTATAGATTTTTTTTTTACATAATTAAAATTCTTTTAAATTAGTTTTTTTTTCTTGATATTTTTGGCTTTTGTTCCTATTCTGTGTTTCATTTGAAGAAATCACACCTATACATTTTTACACACAAAAGCATTCATTATCTAGAAAGACTGAAACTTCCCAGATAGTTTCATGATTATTAATTATTGAACTCTTTACAATTCTCAGAGCTGTGCATAAGGACTGGATTTAAAATATATTTGTTAACTGATTGACTGAGATGTCAGAAAGTGTGAATCTCTACCAGTAGTGTTTGGAAAATAATCAACAATCAAGTGGTGATGAATTTGGGGCAGGAATTTTTGTGGTCTCCCTAGAAGCTCAAAACCTCAGTGGCTAAATCCTTCAGCAATGTGCACCTGCTATTTCTGTACTTGGCACAGACTAATCAGACCCACTCTGGTCAATAAGGAATAAAGCACAGTCCCATCCTCTTCGGCCACCTGGCCATTACTACCAATCAATTCACAGGCAGGTCCAATTTGGAATGAGATTTTAACTGCCCCGCTCGCTTCTTCTGGATCAATGTGATGGCTGAAAACAGCAATAAAGTGTTTAAAATGCAAAGGAACACACAATGCAGAGGCCTAAAAAAGAACTACCTCAAAAGTAAGACTTTCTCTTTTCTTATTTCTTTCACTTAAGCCTTTTGTTATTTCTGCATCCTTCCAAAGTCATTCTTCAATTTACTTTGTAAGTTAGTCTTCCAAAATATTCTTTCAGAGACATATTTCTGAATTAAAAGTAAAAAAAAAGTCTTTGAGAGAACGAGGTTGCAGTCACTGCATTTTTATTCCTAGGCGAGGCTCCAGAAGATAGACTTCATAGAAAGTTAGGAAGCTGCTACCAGGGTGTTTTGGCTCACCTGTCCAACCCATGGTAACAGCTCACCTTGAGACTACTGGAGGAGATGGGGGTGGGGTAGAGAAATGCAGGCAGGTTTGTTTTGTGGAAAACAAGGATTATATTTTTAGAAAACTGGTGTGTCTACTAGAAGCTAATGTATTAATGTGACACATTATATTTCTGGATACAAATGGAAATAATCACAGCTAGATAAAAACCAAATGCTAGAACAGGGAAACCTACACTAAACAAATGCTAATGAAAACACACGGTCCCTGGTAGTTTAGAAAAGTTCAAAAAAAGTCTCAGAAAAAGAGCCCATGACTTAGGAAAAGAGATTTCTCCCCTCCTCCCTCTTTCTTTAGTGCTAAGGAGAACTAACCTTGAAAGGTCATGGGACAAGGTGCCCTGCAGCACTGGTCACTGTCTTGACTAGTTTTTAAGACTACAGGGTGATTTTTTTCACAATAGATCAAACCAATGGCATTGTTCTCTGAACAAATTGTGTTAATCAAGCTTTGCATACTCTTGTACCAAGTAATTACAGTAATAGGCTACACGTAAAGCCAAAGTTAAACAAATAAAAAGGATGGCAGTGGGGAAAAATAGAAAGGTAGCAGGTAGTGGCTGAAAACATTTGAAAGACATAAATCTATGATGCACTCCACTTTTAAAATGTTTTTATCAGTGACAGGTAGAAGTTAGAAAATGCCCTTTATTTCTAGAACTTTATTAGGGTTGCGAATTTTGCTCTAACAGCTTTGAAACAGGGATTGGAAATAAATTGAGCAATATGGAGTTCTAGCATGGTATACATATATATTTGACAGAAACCAAACAAATTCAAATCTAGGTAAATGAACATCTTTTCTTAGTAAGTGTCAAAAAAATAGCACTTGGTTTCCAATTCATTTATACACTTTGGGCTTGTCTGTATGCTTTATCATGCTTCCCAAGTTAAATGTACATACTTTGCAAAATAATTGTCAGGTCATTCTGCATAAATGATGGAGCTGTGAGGACAGCCTGGACACCCAGATACCCTCCTACATGGGTTGAAATCTCTGGTCAAGTCTGATGAAGCTACAGTCTCATTTGTTAAGGTGTTCACATTCTGTGAAAATGGACATTTTGATTTAAGGGATAAGAGAAACCTGCCTCTAGTGTTTTCTTCACATTTAAATTAGAAGGGGGGGGGTGAGCAAATAAGCTAAATAAAAAGTGTGAACAGGCATCTGATAAAGATTCATGTCTTTGATAAATGAACTGGAGATTTAAAAATATCATTTTAGATTATTAGGCTCTTAATGTCAAATGGCTCAATTTCTTTCTACTTTTCTTTGTTTGTATAAAACACACTGAATCATGAATCTAATTCAAGTCAGTGGGGCTTTACCTGGAGTTGTGGTTGGGAGAATCACCACTTTCCTACTGCTGTGCTACAATCGTCATAACTGTGTAGATTTTTACTTTTAATTCACAATGCTTTAACTTCCTCTGTGGTGCTAGATCTCATATGGAACAGAGTACAAAGCCCAAAGTTGATAAATCTGGGCTGCATCAGAAACAGTTATCTAGGGTGGCCGTGGGAGGCATATCATGTTGTGAATTACATCAGCATTAAAAGAGGGGGGGAATGTAGAGTGAAGGGCTCACGGGGCATCCTGAAAGTTGTGATTGGCAGGAAAATACACTGAACGAAAATTCTAAGTTCAATTCAACATAGAGTCAACAACATTCCACATTTTTTGATTTTGACCCAAGCCCTTAGATCCTAAGGCTGGAGGGAAAAAGGGAGGAGAGAGAGAAAGGAAAAAACATACCATCCATTCTGCGTGGCAAAAACTGCTTGTAGCGCCTCCTATAAACATTTTCCCCAAATTAATAGGACCACTGACTTTTAACCAGATACATAGCTCCTGAGAATGGAGATAACATTTTTCAACCTCCTTTGCAGACAGGTAATTCCATGTGAGAAGTTCTAGCTAAAAAGATACATGCAGAAGGTATGCAACAACTCATAGGACTTTTGTTTTTTTCCCTAAGTCCCCCCTGGTGAAGTGGGTGGGTGGATAGCAGTCCCTTTCCTGGAGATACTGCAATACCAGGTGGATGGATGGAATGGGGGGAGCAAGCTCCTATTCTATCTCCCTATCCTAAAAATTCATTTACTAAATTGTCCTCAGATAAAGGACGTGTCAGATATTCAACTGATGAGAACAGATACTACACGTGATATTAGCCAAAAGGCCAAGTATCAATTCTTGCTTGTTTATACCTACAGTGCTACCTGGAGTGCTAAGGGCATGGACTACCCTTAGCTGCCACCTCTGACCATGAGTATGAAGGTCCCACCCAGGAATGGTGAATGGCAAGGTGGAAGGAGCAGGTCCCGGGCAACGGCATGAGGTGGAACCCCCAGACCACCCCTACACAGACTCTGATGGACTTCCACAGGAGATACAAGCTCCTCCTGCATTTGAGCCACTGCTACCCTGGGCCTTTGTTCTTTCAGCTGAACTGACCTAATGGTGACATTCTCAGGAAAGGCTTATTTTGAAGAATTAATTCCATGCGTTTACATGTGCCAGGAGGTGTTCATATAAACCTTGTCAACAGTAAGCGTCTTATTCAGCTCCAAGTTTTTGTCATTGAATCTGTAACTATCTGAAATACTACACAGTCCATATTTAAAGTGTAAAGTGCTTTCCATATTCATCTTTTTTGAATTTAGCATAATTGTATTCCATTAAAATTATTTTCATTTTGTCCTACATATTTGCAGTTGGATTTTTCATGATGGTTTTGACTTCTTCCCCTATTTTGGCATTTTATTTTAGATGAATTCTTTGTGGAACAAAGTAGGCCAAGGCTGGGGTAGAAGATGACTCACGTATCAGGGAATATAGGGTTCTTCAAGGTCACATAATTCAACTATGACGGCCATGTGTCCAGAACTCAAGTCCTCTGACTCCAAGTCCATCTCTGCTGATGCACCAGGTTGCCCCTCCTGTTATTTCCTCCCTTTCTGGTCCAGGATTGCCACTTAGAAACTAGCACAGAGCAGTGAACACACAGTAGGTCCACTGTAAGCTCCTGTAACCAGTGTGCCAGCATTCTCAATTCTACTTAATTTTTCATCATGCTTGTGTTTGTCTTCTTGACAAATTTAGTTCCACTGTAATCTCCAAGGTAGGACAAAAGTGCAAAAAGATAGGCCATAAACAGACAGGATTAAGGTATTTTGATTCAGAGAAGAAACAGAAAGTCTCAGATGCTGCTTATTAAACTTCTGCTGTACAGTCTGCATGGCAGAAGCTGTATTTATTTCCTATCTATTCCTTTTTTCCCCCACCCCAATATATAGAGTGTTTATGTCTTTTCTTCAGGGAGTCAAATATAGTTGATAAACATGACCCAAATATATCTGCCCCTCCAAATACAGACACATAACTTTAGAGAAATGCCAAGGAACTGTATGACCAGAAGAGCATTAGATAATTTAATCAGGTGCAATACTTTAGGAAATGCACTTCTACCGTATAGTTTTTTTTAAATGCAGGCTAGTAATCCTTAAACCCAGAGGAGTAAGCACTGTATCTGCCCCCAGGCTACCCAGGTTTTGAATTTGGCTACTTCTCCTTGAGAAATCAGCACTACCTGACTAGATTCTTTAATCCCTCTGTGGAGATCCCAGACTCCTCTGCTTGCCCTCTTGTTTAAACTAGCTTTGACCTGACACAGAAAGTAAAAAAAGAAAACCCAAAACACCAATAACCCTGGGGCAAGAAAAAGATGAGAAAAGATGGTCCCAGTCTTCCCCAAACTTGCCATACCTTCCCCTCAAGCTCACCCAAGCACCTTAAGAAAACAAATAAGAGCCTCCGTTTCAGACTGACCAGCATCTGCTGGTTAGAGGATACATTTCTGGTTAGGCCGAAGGCAGAATGAAATGCACACACACAGCCATCCCCAGTCATTCATCAGGGACAATTACCATGGGCATCACTTATCTCATCACAGCCTGCACTGGCTACCACCCAGGTTAACACAGAAACACTGAGGGTGGGTATAACACAACCACCCACAAATTGTCTGTCACTATGAATTATATACCCCTGTCCCTGTTCATGCTTCATTTAAAATAATACCTGTCCTCTCTATGCACAGTCATACTGAGGAGCAAGGGAGGGTCGAGAGCTGCACTGCAGGGACATGGATACCACATACCTCAGTTCTTCAGGCAGCACTGGCTAATGGGCTGCTAATAGCCGGGGATGTGATTTGATGCCTGTTCTCTTTTTATTTATGTAACCCACTATTCACAGCCTTAGACTTCCATTCACTTCCTCTCTGCTCTTGCACACGTGTCTCCCCAGTCATCTTCCTACCCTTGATTTTTAGTCGTGTGTCTGTTTTTTCCCCTTTCTGGTTCCATGCTCGGATCTGTGCTGAAACCTCTGTGCTCCTCAGTACTGTTACATACAAAGCAGGGTGAGGACTGCCCTCACCAGGCTGCGGGACAGGCCTATCTTTAGCCTGAACAACGTGATAATGGAGTTCCAGGACGCTGTAAGTAGGAGAGGTGGGCTGTGCAGTTGCCAGCATGCTCAATCCAGCTTCCAGTGTAGATCTATGTGCCTCCTCCTGCCAGGATCTTCATTTTCCTGCTCCCTTAGCTCCCTTTCTTTCCTTTTTTTTTTTTTTTTTTTAACCCATTTAACTTACTCAATTTTTACAGCCCCGCTCAACTGAAACCTGCATGGTAAGGCCTTCCCAGGGCATGGCATAATTTCTCCTATATGTACACTTCTTATTGCATATTTTCTGGAATTCCAAATAGTATTTTATTACATAAAATCTTTATATATGTAAAAATTTTGTCTCTTCCAAGTGACGATGGTGTTCTTCATATCGAATACTATACATACACACTGTGCTTTATAAAGATGAATAACATTTTTTTTTTTTTTTTTTGGTAGAGACAGAGTCTCACTTTATGGCCTCCCTAGAGTGCCATGGTGTCACACAGCTCACAGCAACCTCCATCTCCCAGGCTTAGGCGATTCTCTTGCCTCCGCCTCCTGAGTAGCTAAGATGAATAACATTTAAACTGATGTTTCTTAGAACTTGAACTTTTAGAAATTACTTATTTGGGAGAGAAAGACAATCTCTTATGCCTTCAATGTTTAGCAACTGGATGTTTTAAGTTGTTGGGCAACTAGATGATACAAAGATAACATTAACACCAATTAAGATAGAGCTCAGATGTCTATGTGTAAGATGCAACTTGAATGGGTTTTATTATAAATTTTAAAATTAGTTTTTATAAACACTATATTAATCAACTTTAAAATACTTGATCATAGATATATTATGAAACTAGAAGCCATTTAAAGATATTTTACAGTAATAAAAATTGGTGAATACATTTGTCAGCATTTATGCTCGATTATCTAAAGGACCCACAGAATCCACGGTACATCAATTCTATAAATATATCTACAAAGACATCATTTTTTAGCAGTAACATACAAAATGAAGTATGCAAAGAAAACTTGAAAAAAAATGCTCTTTGTTCACGTATTTTGAGATTTTAATATTACAGTTATTTATTCACAAGAATTTCATAAGACATTAGTCAGTATGCAGTAGGATATTTTGGAAAAGTAATGAAGGCTTAATAATGTGAAATTTTAAGGCTTAATCATTTCTTTTTTTCTGGGCTTCTTTTCTAAGGAATAAATGAGGTGAGACTTTCTTTTCAGTCTTGGACCTTAGCTCTTCCTAGCCTCATTTATCACTTCTCCCCATTTGTGGAGCTGCTGACTCCTTCCTGATTCTGTGCTAGCTGCCTTCTGAGACTCCAAGTCCTCTGGAGGCAGAGCCAGGATTTGAGATCTTTGTGCAAAGCCTAGCAGCACAGTAGCCATCACGAAGTACGTGCACATGACAGGAAGGGACAAGAGCTTACTCGGTAGACAAGGGGAAGGGGGGAAAGAACGAGAAACAACGTGAATGATGACCTGGTTAGCACCTGCCATCTGCTAAAGACTGTGCCACTACACCTCAGCACTCGTCAGGCATCTCTCGTTAACCCACACAGCTACCTTTACCCAATACCTATACGCAGTGTTCACTCCTAGGCATTCTCCCCATGTCCTAAGGCAAACTCATAAACAGATAAGGACATTAAATCAACATATGGCACTATGATTCTGGATAGGAGCTGTAGGGTTAGGCGTGCAAGGGAGAAAGTATCTCCCTTTCTAAGACCTGAAGGTGGTTTGCTGATGCTGAAACAAAAAACACAAGGTACAAAACAGTGAGAAATGAGTATTATAATAAAAAACAGATCCTGTCCTAAAGGACATGATACTCTGGTTAATGAGCTTGGACGTCCAAGAATACAGTAAGTAAAGCAAGCAGACAGCCCTCAGAATGGGAGAAAATATTTTCAGGTTATGTCTCCAACAAAGGTTTAATAACCAGAATCCATAGAGGACTCAAATG
>NW_003852444.1:1028819-1034512 GCF_000181295.1 Otolemur garnettii | reverse complement strand
TCTATGTTAACCAGTTTGATGAAAATATTTCAAATTGTATATGAAAACACTACACTGTACCCCATGATTGCATTAATGTACACACTTATCATTTAATAGAAAAAAAAATGAGCTTGGATGTCATCCTGAGTGCAGGTAATAGGCACCCATCAGATACTTAAGTAGGCGAGTAACAGGATGTTTAGATTACTCTGGTGTCACTTCCTTGTGGAAACCTTTAGATGATTCCCTAATGCTGTTTGATAAAATACACACTGCCAGCCATGGCCTTCCTAGTCTCGCCCCTGCCTCCCTTTTGATCTTATATCCACACCCACTTTAATCATCACTTCTGTCCCAGGCCTCGCTTCTGGTCTTCAAAATGCCACAGGCTTTCTCTTTGGATTTTGCATTTGCTTCCCCTCTGCCCATATTCTTTCCCTCAGCCCTTCTCATGGTGGGTTCTTCCTCAACTTTCTCATTCTGTGGATCTCACCTCCTTAAAGGGAACATCTGTGGAAGTCTTATGAATGTGAACTTCCTCAGTCACTCCATCTATTTTTAATCTGTTAATGTCCTCCATTGTACTTACCAAGCTATACGCTCTCGTTTGTTAAACTTGAGTTATACTTAGTATATTATCATCTCTCAAGAATGTGTCACGGGAGCCCTTAAATTCTTGAGTTTGATTTATCATTGACATAGTAGCACAGTGGTGCACGGTACATGGGTGCTACGCATGTGTGTGTGAAAGTAAATGAATTTACTCTGAAGCGGAGTGAGAGGAAGAACTCCAGGGGTGAAGCCAGAATTTACACCTAGGATTTATCTGATTCCAAACTCCACTTTTATCCACTATTCAAAGTACCTGCTTTGTTTCAGAGTAAATACACAATCCACTCATTCATATGCTGAGACATGCTATAGGTAAATGATGACTCAGCCCTCTGGCACTATCCTCAAGACAAAATCAAATGTAAAATGCATTAAAACACATTTGCCTGGCCTAAGAGATACTTATGTGCTTTGGAAGCATATATATGTATATATGTGTGTGTATAATTATTATCACACACAAAAAGATTTTAATTTTTACATGTTTTATTTCCAAATCTGGTCATCTTAAAGGTATGATCTTTGCTTACTAATTTCTCCCAAAAGGTTCAAGAAGAAAGGATAATAAGATAACCTTAACAACTTCAATAACCTCAAGGCTAAGAAGTTCATTATTTTATAATATATAAAAGCATATTAATATTCTCTATAGGATTTTAGCATAAAGATTAAGAAGTGACATTTCCTAATTAAAACTAAAATCAGTTGTATAGAAAGACTATTATTATTTTGCTTCCTTTTTAAATTGTTTCATATAGTGTTTATATCCTATTTTGTGAAATATATGTCAAATTCTCTAAAATTAAATAATTTTGATATACTTAGGGAATCTTACATAAGTCAAGATCTCTCTATTCTAAATTTTTGTAAAATTTAGGTAGTACTCTGTACATAGCTAAATAATAGATGAATTTAAATTTTATGTATTTTCTTATAACAAACAAATAATTTCTTGTCAGGAAATAATTGGAGGAGGGCAGTATCAAAGGAGAATAACTTTCATTTTGGATTTAATTCAATCCAATCCTTTTTTATGATATGGGTATTAGCATGTTTCAGGATCATCTAAGACTCTTACGGGAGAAAAAGGTAAGAGGTCTAAGTCTTCTACAATTCTGGAATACCGCTAAAAAGAAAAACGAGACTAGGGAGAATGCCTAGATGTTAGAATGGCTTATAATTTACAGCACTTTGCCATCCACTATCTCATTTAATTTTCATAACAACAGAAAGATAAGAAAAATAGATACTGGCATCCTCATTTTATAAACAAAAACTTAAGATTCAAGGAGGGTAATTGATCTGTGTTCCCATATTTGGTGCTTTTTACTGGCAAAGTGCGATGGTACTTATTAATTCACATAACAAATATTTGAGGACCTACTTTTGTGCCAAGTATTATTCTGGGTACTTGGGATAAATCAGTAAACAAAATCAATAGAAGTATTTTCCTCAGGGTTGTTATGTTCCGGCAGGTGGAGACAGATGTAAGTAGCAGAGATAAGTAAGAAAAAATGAAACCAAAATTCAGTCTATTCCTATCTATTCAAGGTTAACAGAAAGTCAAATACTACATCTTACAAAGATTATCAAATGAACTTTTGAAAAACTGGTCTATCTCATTAATTTTTTTGAGCTAGAATCTCATTCTATTGCCCAAGCTAGAGTGCTGTGGCATCAGCCTAGCTCACAGCAACCTCCAACTCCTGGGCTTAAGGGATCCTCCTGTTTCATCTTCCCGAGTAGCTGGGACTACAGATGCCTGCCACAATGCCCAGATAATTTTTCTATTTTTAGAGATGTCCCTATGTCTCACTTTTATTCAGGCAGGTCTTGATCTTTGGAATTCAAGCAATCCTCCTACCTCAGCCTCCTGGAGTGCTAAGATTGCAGGTGTGAGCCACTGTACCTGACCTGTCTCATTAATTTAATAGAAAATAAAATGAACTAATACTCCATGGCCTTAGGATTATAAGAAATAGAGATTTAAGTATAGCAACAGAATTTTTCAAATGTAAAATCATTTTTTAATGGTGCACAGTCTTACTGTATGTACACACGAATTCTAAGCATATACACATCTTCATTCCCTGTGGCTATGTTATTTGAGGTGCACAAGAGAAATGAAAGCTACGTTATTCATTGTATTCTGTAGGTGGCGCTACAAGTCCAACAATGATCCCTGGCTCATAAATCTTGCTATCACTGTCCGGCTCAGACAAGTATCACATTGAACTCAATGAAAACCACGTTCATTCTAAAAAATCACTTTGCAATGGCAACCTTCTTAGACAAAAGCAGGACATAGTTCTAATTTGTAATTTAAGTAAAACTTTCCTTATAGTGCATTGGAAACCACAAAGGTTGAACTGTTGAAATACTTCTGTATATCCTGTGGTATCTATTTTAGTTGGTTGACAGGTATAGTACAATGTCTGTTCCCGGTGTGGAAAAATGTTTCTTTTATAAGCTTGTATACATAATAAATCATTTCTGTGGGCTCTGGGTTTGATTCAACCAAAGGAATACCCTTTATGGCATTTGGATTTTACTTCCCAAGGCAAGAGGTTAAGTGTTACCCTGCAGGGAAGCAGATTTAATGTCTGCTAAAGGTAAAAGATGAAGGGATAATGAAAGAAGTATTGTACAGCAGTCAGACCATAATGTCAAGGAGGGAAAACTCGTCATCTTGAGCCGGAACAAGGAACTGCTGTGAGTCAGCTAAAGTATTTCAGAAAGAGAAAGGTCAAGGCTTCTAGTCCCGACACCCAGACTTTTATTTTATTTCGCATTGATTGACTGATTGATTAACCTTTTGCAGGGGTCACTAATGGCTAATGTCATGGAAGGAGGAACAAAGTAACTTCGAGGAGGCTGTAGTAGAATCATCAGACTACTATCTTTCCCCGTACCCTTGAGTTACACCTTCATTTTTTTTCTGGCAAAAGGTCTAGCCCAGAAAACAAGTGACAGTTGATCAGACTTTCCACGACACGTTCATCAGACTGGACTTCCTTTACAGGTGAATCCTGAAACATACAGTTAGAATGGCAAGTCCAGCAGTTAATCATTGGGGCCGCTTAAGTGTCAAGATGAAGTTTCTCAAGTTCTTTCTTTGACTGCTAGAAAGACACCATTCCCCAGCAGAGTCTTTGCCCTTTTGGTTATTTCTGCTCTGAACTGAACCTGTACTGGCCTGGCTGTACTGGCTGAGCTCTTGTAGCCGATGAACTCCAGGTCACCAGGCCATGAAGGCGGTTAATCTCTCTTGCCCTCTGTCTGAGCCTGTTACTTTGAGAAGCTGACAGGGGGAAGATGAGGTATTCTCTTTCTATCCTTCCTTGGCTCTTGTTGTTGCTTCAAGCAGCCACTCATCCTTCTCGTCCATATGGCCAGCTGAACCTTAGTGACAGAAACTGAGAAGGTGGCGTAATACAGAGACGGATGTTTCAGATCCAGAGCGGTGAACGTGTGAGAAGGAGGACAAAGCAGAGAAGCAATTTGGACGAAGAGAGAAAGAAAGGATGTAATATATCAACCCTGCCCCACAATGCTTCAAGCTGACCACAGGGATTTTATTTTTCAATTATCTAGAAATTGAGGTATAGAAAAGAATCTGGCAAGGACACAGAGCTCTCACAACCCTGGCTGGCAACAGCCGCGGTCAGAAAATCAACAAACAAATTGTCAAGTGATGCTGTGCCTGAGACGCATGTCTTGAGGAAGATGGAAGATTCAGGATAGTGTTAACAATCATTTGATATAATAATTTCAATAACTCTGATATCACCCACGACATATTTTAATTGGAAAAAAATCAAAATACAACTGCTCTGTGATTCTCTGATTCAACATGAATTGCTCTGTGCATTCTAAAGGGGGGAGCTATCTGAGAGAGAGAATTCTGCTTTCTGCCCTCCAGCTAAAAGGAATCCAGTGAACTACTGCAAGAAATAAACTTAGATTCAAGGACTTAAGTTATTGTTTTCCTCAATTCATGTCTTTTGTAGGCAAGTATTTTTCTTAATGTTTCCAAGGATTCTGTTAAGTCATATTGTAATATAATTCTCAGAAAAAAGAAAACTTATCTACAGGATATAAAGTTATCTACAAAATAATTACAATTGGAATATAGATGTGAGAAGGGACAAAAATTAAGGAGTAAGCTCCAATATAAATTCTAATTTGTAATTTGAAAAAAGAACATCCTTAATATGACAGCACAGCAAATTTATTAGAACCAAATAATCATGATTTAAAATAATTACAAGACACCAAAATTGGAGTGAGGGAGGAGGAACTTATGGATCTGTGGAGGAGAGGGATGTTACAGCACTAAACTCCTATTTGTTTCCAGAAATGAAAATCATTTGATGGCATATAATCTATTTTAAGTTGTTTCCAAGAAAATGACTGAATGCATTTAATTACTCTAGATAGAAACATAATTGCATACACATGCAATCATAGAACAGTGCTAATCTACTTGCCCACTCCCTGGCAAATACTAATTTAGTGATGGGCATGTAAATCTTATTATGTTTACTTGTTTATATTTTCTAGAAGTGTAAGTCCCTTCCTGGACATTAATCATTTTGCTGTGTCACAGTCATAAGGATGAGGTTACCTGTGACACTCCAGCTAGAAAGCATCAATACGCAGGTGCTGCCTTTCCACAGGATCTGTCCTTTTCAGTCCTATGTCCCAGTGTTCAAAATAGTGCCTTTCTCGACTTTTGAGATTTTTATTGCTTTTCACAATAAATATCACAGTATCACAAGGCTTAAGGCCAGGTGTCATACACATACAATGAACAGGATCACCTGACTGGTTTTGAAGAATCCATTTGATAAATCTTAGGGAATTACTGGTTCTGTGGAATGATAAGGAGATATTAAAGGACCAGTATTACTAAGTGGTCCCATTTCAGGAGAAGAGAAGAAGGACTTCATTGTAGTGGCCCTTCCCACTCTGCCAGAGATGCCCATGCCAGTATACCCTGTTTGGGGTGTATGTGAACATAGCAGAAAGGAAGCTTAAACATGGGGAGCTTTAAACAAACAAAAAAAAGCATTCTCTAAAAAAAAAAAAAAAAAAAA
>NW_003852444.1:1022823-1028693 GCF_000181295.1 Otolemur garnettii | reverse complement strand
AAAAAAAAAAAAAAAAAATGTAGGCCATACCTGAGATCAATTAAAGATCAATTCAACTGACCCTGCACATATGGCATGAAAGCACCAGTACCTTTTGTAGACGCCCAGGTGATTCCTGGGTGAGCCCAGAACTCAAGATCTAATACGCTTACTTCAGGAGGTAGCAAAGAAGGTAGGAAGACAAAACACCTGGCCTGCGGGCAATGAATTCTTCACAAAATTCTCTTCAAATATGCCAGAAAAAACAAAGTCTTTCCATAGCAGCAGGGTGAATTCTGCGATCCTGGTGAAGGTTTATCTTCACTCTAGGCAGGAAGGAGTATGCTGAGTCTCAAGTGCACGGCCCTTGGAGTCAGGCAGCCAGAAAATAATCCCCACTCTACTGTTTACAAGCTTTGCGACCCTGGGGAATGAGCTGATATTTCTACACTTCAGTTTCCCCACCTGTAAAACAGTTCCTGACACTGTTAAATTACAGGAGACAATTCACAGACAAGGCTCCAAAGAGTTACTGACACATAAGAAAGTGATCAGCATTCACTTAGTACTTATCAGCTATTATTTCTTGCTGGAAAAAATAAGACAGAGGCCATAAATAAACTTACCAATATATGTACAGTGTTATGAATTACTTCAGTGGTTTAAAAACTGTCTGTGACAAGTCACCATATATGATAGCATTTGAATTATATTTCAAACAAAATGGTAGTTTATCTACCTTTATGCTTTAAGGTTCCAGGTAAAATTTTTTGAGGGAAGGGTTCTGCAACGTATGAAAACATTTCAAACCCTTTGTGCTATCAAAATTTAACCCTATTGCATAGATTTTAGAAATATCCTGGGGTGATGGAGTTCTCTTTATGAGGTATCTCTGATTATGTTAATTAGATGGATTCTGCTATAAATACATAAAACCACATGGCCAAGATTTTGGCTTTCATGCGGTTTACGATGCACTTGTGTTTGGTACTGTACTTAGGAAACTCTACTGATGACAATGATGATGACGCTGTTAAGACTTTCTTAGTCACAGAAGTAACTAAATTAAAACCACTGAGAACATAAGAGGTCATGACTGGCACGGTGCTAATCATGGCCTTGAATCTTCAGAACTTTCACAAAATTTTAATACTCAGGGAAAAAGTTTGATATTCAGTTCTGGTAGAGATATCCTCTTTGAGCTGTCCATCATGATTTTCAATGAAGATGGAAGTATAATTTATTATTGTTATTACACTGGCTGGTGATTGGAGACACATTACCAATGTACAAATTAGAGCCTCTAATTCTAAAGTAATTATCAGCCAATTTCAGAGTTGTTAACAGGATTAAAATTATGAATATATTAGTTGATTTGCCCTCACAAATCAAATTTTGATTAGATAATACTACATGCTAATATGTATACCATTCAAATTTCTTAAAAGCCTTTTTAGTATAAAAATTTTGATAAAATTTTCCAATAATACATGCAGAGCTATGAGGAGGGAATACATGATTGATAGTTTTTCCTTATCAGCCTTATTAAAGGTCCTGATTTGGTTGGTCTCCAACTGTTTTGGCTCAGAATTAGGAATTCTAGTTTTGATGACAGCTCACATGCACTGATTAGAAAAACATCTCACAGAGCTGTTAAAAAAGCAAGTTAATCACTAGAAATGTAACCGTGGATGGAACAATATTTCCTACTGAAAGTTCTTAAAGATTCTACTTTTGAGTTTCTTATAGGCTAGGTGCTCTTAAAGAAGCATCAATGAAAGGATGGGATCTACATAAGTGCATACTAAAATCTGTTCATTTCAAATAGGTAAGTTGGTCCTACTTGAATTCTACCTGTAAGCATAGTTGCTGAGTATGTAACTGTAGGGACTTTCTAACGTCTAAAGAACATCATTTGCAGTACATATGGACTTTAAGTTACATCACTTCATTTAAAAAAAAAAAGACTGAGGGTCATCAGTTTTGGCCACAACAGGAGAGAATCAGAAATAAACAGAAATAAAGGTTTGCCATATTTCACAAGGTGAAGACATACTTCCAATTTTGTTTGTTTATTGAAGGTGAATCTGGATGGTGAATGGTACATGCTGACAAGGATGATAACATATTTAATGTAGCTACCATTTTTCCAAAATGTGCTTAATAGATCTATCTTTATACAATGGATAAGAAATACTTCTTTTGAGTGTTTATTCAGGTAATCAAAATAGGGTTCCAGTTTCCTATGTGGTCTGATTTTTAAAAACATTCGAGATCCTGCATCTTTCTCTAGTAACACCTGTACATGATTCCAGCCGTCTCTGTTAAACACAAAGGTGACCACTTCCCTCCTCTGTTTAGAACCTCGTGCCATTGCCTACAGAGTAAATCTCAACTTTCTCTTATAGTATACAAGGTCCTTCATGATCTGCTAACACCCATAATTCTAGCACCATTTCTTATCTTTTCACCACCTCTACTGAATACTCCAGCTGTGTAAATACCTCTCACCTATCACGTAGTACTCTTGCAAATGCCACACTGTATTTCTAGAATATGCCCAAATTTCTTTAGAAAGGTACTCCAAAAGATTTCTCTTTACAGATTACTTGTAATTGTGACATATCATTGCATACCCAAAGAAAAAAACCCGGAAGATAAGTATTTCCTTTGATGCCAAAGGCTTATTAACTATTCTAATATAAGTTACACATTATCTAAACCCTGTATAACAAACTCACAACGATACGTGGATGTGATAACAGACTTAGAAGAGACTTAATATTTGTCCGTGTTCAGAAAATCAAATCGATGTAGTTCACATCCCTCCTCTACTTATTTTATGGTTCTTGGCAGGTCTTCTGATTATTTTTGTGCTCAGGCTGCCAAATCCTTTTCCAAGCTCTATCTATTCCAGAGTTCAGGTCTCTTCTGTTCTAGCCCCTGCTCTGCTGCCAAGCTCCCTTCACTGCCTTGGCACCAAAAGTGAAACGCTGCCATAGAAGGAAGCCACCCTTGCAATCAGTGTTTGCTGGGCAAAGAGGAATCGCTGTAAACCTGTTTCCATTAAAAAAAAATCAAACAGAACAAAGCTTTGGACCTTACAGCCCTTTTGCTGATAGTCTGCTTCTGTTTTTTGTATCTCTGCCTCTTCTCCCGGGTCCTTTTTTCTTTATTTATTCAATTAGGTAACCATAAAATTTGTTTTGAAGTATGCAATGACATAAAACACCAGGATTTTAGTGTCTGTGATTCCCATAATGAAAATTAAAAGAACTGATGAAAGCTGAAATAATTGAGTAATAATTTTGACAGATATTTAGATATAACCTATAGCCTACAATTGAGTATACTGATTCTTAGAACTTAAAATTTCTGGGCCACACAGTATAAAAGAGGTTGGATAATTCATACTGAGCATGCATTTTAGGCATGCTAAGGTTAGCAAGTTTCTAACTTTTAAGAAGTTTCTGCAAAATTATGTCACCCTCTCCAGAGCCCTTTTCCAACAATGTAATCAGAAGCTCTTTTCATTCCTCAGGGGTCCATCTGTTCTCTGATAAACTTGCTATCCACTTTTCCAAATCATTGAGGCCAATGAGCACTCTGACTAGCGTTTCCTGTTAATAATCTAAGTAACTTAAAAGAAATTTACAAAGGCAAAAGATTCTGGGATTTGTCCTATTCAAAGGTATAAAGCACAACGTGAGGCATTATTAATACTTCTGAGCACACACAACAAAAGAAATCATTCAGCACCATTTCAGCATATTCACCACTCAGGAGATTCATGCATATTTAAATGAATTAATTTATTTTCTGCAATTTGCTTTCTAAGTGCCTAAGAGGCCATTTGTTGTTGCTTATTTCAGGATTCTGTACCCTTGTTCTCTGAGTCACCAACTTATAGCTTGAGTGCTCCAGGTGTATTTATGCTCCCAAAGTATTTTAAATTACCCATTAGGAAATCCAATTTCCTATTTATAAGACTCAAGTGATTTTCCACTGTTAACTTTTTCTTAATTAAGGATATAGGCTTGGATTCACAGCTGAATTTTTGTACATTTATTTATTGGCTATCAGACAGCTAATATTACAGAATGTCACCAATATCATAATCTCAGTAACTTAAGCTGGGCCACTCTTTCATTATATAGGGGTTGACATTTGTGTATCCATAAAGTCCTCAGCATAACAGTACCCACTACTTACAATACTCTGCATCAAGCATTGTACATACATTACTCACTTGATTCTTCAACACTCCTATGATGTAGTTGTTACTGTCTCTGTCATCACTTCATCTTTAGAGACAAGAAAACGCAGGCTTGGAGAATACCTAAGTGAGGAGTGGAACTGATATTTAAACCCACCTCTCTCTTCCTTCCAAACTTCACACCAATTCATTCACGTCTCAAGCATGCCATTGTGTTTTCACAGAAACAAAAATAATTAAAACTCAATTTCTGCTTTTAAAGAATTTATGATCTAGTAAAGGCAAGAGGGCTGATGCAATTACTACACAAAGCGTTACAAGTCAAGGCTACAAATGTCTTAAAGAGACACTCAAGAAGTACCTTGAAGATACAGAGAAATGAAATATCACATCTGGTTGGGGATATTAAAGAAATCTGCCAGAAGCACCTGTTGCTTTGAAGAAGCCTAGAAAACAAGGTGAGGTTCAGAAAACTGTAGTTTTGGATTTCAGACCTAAGATGAAGTCCTGTTCTAGAGCACTGGTCATGAACTGTGGATGACTCTGCAAATAGTGAATCTAAGAACAGATTTGGTTTTATTAGGGATTGAAGTTCAAAGCTTCTTGTCATATGCTGGTAATCACCACAGATATTACAAATTCCTACACTTAAGGAAAAACACAACTAGACACAGCAGAATTGGATCACAGTGATACGCCTTTGAGGGATCTCTCAAAGGACATCTTAGTCATACTGTTAAAGAGAAGGAAGATCTCCCTTGACAAAAATCTTTTTACTCATCTCAGGTACTGGATATGATTCGATCCCAGGTGCTGCCTCCTCTGTGTCCTCCACGCTTCAGTCTGACTTAGTCTTCCCACCATGCCACTGTAACCATCTCCATCTCAACCACCTGCTTGGGGAACGTATACATTATTCCTAATTTTTCCTTGGGAGACTACACTCTTGCTGACCCAATTAGAACAAGAGGTTTACAAAGCCAAGCCTTAGGCTAACACTTCTTTCCTGATAATTTGATTTTAGTGTTTTCCATCTGACTCAGTCTCATTAGGGATTTTCGGATTTATCTTAGGGCATCAGTTCCCAACCTGTGAGTTGCGACCTGCAGGAACTGTGTATTACAGGGCCACTGCATTAGGCAGGTTGAGAACCACTGTCTTAGGGCAAGTTCCCTAGAGTTTCTACTGTCACTCTTGCGTGAAACCTCTTTGGGATATTCCTTCATTCAACAAGAATTTTTTCAGTCTTACTCTTCTCATTAAGTTCAACTTTAGATACACAATACTTTCTTAAGATGATTTTAAATAGAGATGATTATAATGAAGAAAAGAAAACAGGGGTGATGTGCTAGAGATGCTTGTAGGGAGGGAGGGCACTCTGCTATTATAGATCTGATTATTGGCAACAGTCTCCCTGAAGAAGGAACATTAAGCTGAGACTCAAATACAAAGTTAGAGACCCACTAGAAAATGTGAAAAATGGTATTATAGGCACAGGGAAAGGCCCAAGGAGGAAGTAAACAGTCAGTGACTCTAGAGTTAAAGGAGGGGAGATGGTCCAAGGATGGGGCAGAGGGTAGAAGCAGGTCACAGAGCAGGACACGAGACACAGGCAAGAGTGTGGCATTCTAAAAGTGAGGGACACCATCAGGAGGGGTGTCTGACCAGACAAGAG
>NW_003852444.1:1009093-1019021 GCF_000181295.1 Otolemur garnettii | reverse complement strand
AGAGGGGTGCCTGTCCTGCACCCCTCCTTTTTTTCTCTCCTGCACATCAGAAGAGTTGTCTTGGGCCACATGTTAAATATACAAACACTGATGAGAGCTGATTAGAACATCAATTAATTAATTAATTTTAAAAGGTCTGTGCATAATTTTGTGATATTTGACACCACAGTTAAGAAAAAAAATGTCATCACAAAATTCACATGTGGTCCATGGGCCACAGATTGGACACCTCTGCAGAGGATGCCGGACTAGGGAGTGACAGAGCTTTGTCTTGCCTTTAGAAGCATTGCTCTGGTTACTTTATGAAGAATGACTAAACAAGGTGATCAATGGGGAGGTCACTGCAGGGTTCCAGGAGAGGGAAGAAAATGGCCTGGATGAGGGAAAGAGAAGGAGAAGGGTGGAGAAGACGGGGAGAGAGGAAGAATGAGTCCGAGGTCTTCAGTTGGCACAGTTGTGTAGATGGTGGTTTACCCACAAGAGGAAAACAGGAAAATACGAGGGGGACCAGGCGTTTATGGTCACATTAGGTGAGACAAGGTTTTTACACATTCATTCCACAAAGATTCACTCAGCAACAACTTTGCGCTAGAGATTAAGTTAAAAACAAAGCAGATTAAGTTTCTCCAGGGTGGCGTAGCTTATATTCCACAAATCCAGCTACAAATGAAGAGGGTGGGGTGGAGATGTACATTTGAGAAGGGCATTTTGATGTCTATAAAGATGTAAGATCACTGAGGGAGCGTTCACAGGTAAAAGAAGAAAGGGAGCCAGGACCAGGTCAAGCCAAGAGGGCTGTTTTCTTAGTGAGAAAGTGGTACAGGAAAAATTTACCTATGGACTTCTAGTTCATAAACTTGTCTTATATTTGCCTTTAAATCATTTGAAAATATTGACTGATGTGGCAAAATGACCTCTTCCCCGTCCCTGCCGAAGTTCCAGACTATTAGGCACAGGGGCAGCGAAGGTGCTGATGCTCTGCTCTCATTTCTTCCTCTATTCATACCTCCTCTATCAGAAACACAGCTAACTCTGAAATTTGAACCAAAAACTCTAAATAATTTGTAACTGCCATTACAATTAACAGTAAACCAGCTAACGGTGGCTGAATCCATGCGTTACCAACAGATGAAGGGGAAGCACGTGATTTCCATAACCCCGACCCCAACCCCATGGGTTTCTCTTCCATCCAAGGACGTACACGGAACCGTCAGGGAGAGGTGCTATTTCAAGAGTGAACTTTCACCTGTTTCAATGAGTTTTTAAAAACTCAGAGTCTTTAGTAGTTACTCCTAGTTGCGGATTGCTTGCAGCCTAAGTTACGACTGACTGAGACACAGTGTGGTGTTTGGAGCTGCTGCCCCTGGCCAGGCTTGCCCATAATCAGGGCCCAAATCCACTTCTGTTCACACTTACCCACTAGAATTCTGCTATGGACAAAGTGGGAATTGAAGAATCCTCTATGTTCAACAATTAGTCCTTCTTGTGGTTCAAAGTCTTTACAAAAGCAACTTTGCTTAATCCACTCTTCTTGATAAGCATTTTAAACTTTCTAAACCCTAACTTTAACCCAGGGCCTTATCCCGAGGTGCAGTGGTCTACTTCTTGGTAAAGATTCACACCGAGTCATTAGCGCAGTCATCTAGAAGTGTCTGCACCTTAATATCTAATTTGTCATCTCTCTCTGCATTCTCTGTATCCTACTTCAAAGATGGAGATAAACACACTCCCAGTTCTACCCTGAATTTTATCCCCCAGTCTCTTCAGAAAGGCCATTTCTACACCTCTCCATCTCACCCCCATTCTTTCCACCTCTCCCTGGATCTCTGGAATTTCTTGCCCCTTTTTCTCTTTCAACATTGCGTAGACTTCTCTTATTTTGACGTAAAGTCCTCGTTGATGATGAAACCTCCATCTATATCTCCTGTATCACTGATCAACTTTAAAAAGCTTAATGAATCTCCCACCACTGCACTCTTAACATTTAATTCTTTTTCAACCACCTTGAAGAATAGAAATCCGGATCCTCTTTCTACTATATTACTACTTTTCTGCATTTTCAAGAACAACCAAAATATTTCTTTAGTGAAAATCCAAGAATTTTAATCTCTTTTGCACATGATCCAACTCATTTATCCCTCTTTAACTTCATAATCCATATAATCCTTTCCTACTCCAGGCCCGCTCACTGTTCTTATTTTGCCTTGTTTTAGGATCTACTATTTCTGACTAATTTGTAAATGTAACACTTTCCCAAGGTTAAGTAATTCCTTTCTTAGTTCTTTTTCTAGTTATAATGCAGAGAAGTGTGTAAGATCTGAGCAAGAGAAAGCAGGAAATTTGAGAGAATTCCATCACGAACCAATGCCAATTAAACATCTGGTATGAGGGGTTTTACTAAGTAGGATGAAGAGCTAAACCTAAAGGGCCCGTAAACTAAAGCCGTATACAACCTAGTTAAGAAAAAACATACAAAGTTACTGGAACAAACACAAACCCATTTTTTTTTTTTTACATTTATGCAATACTGTTACAAATACCCTGTAGGGCACAGCAGAGTAGGCTGAACTAGGATTTTTCTCATTTCTTTCTTTCCTTTTGCAAAGCCAACATTGTAAGTTTCATGAATAAAGACACGATAATGAGAGAGCCAATTTCATTTGCCTTTGTTTTTATAATGATACCTGCCCTCAAATGAGAGTTCTGTGCTATTCTCGACATCTAAAAGGGGAATGAATCTAAATGAAATGCTTTAGACCTTGACTCATGCTCAGAGCAGTAAGGAAATGAGCCAGAAAAAGGCATCTGAAGAAGCAGAGGATTCATTTACAACTCCAAATCCCCCGTAAGGGGACGGTTTCCACAAATTCTTCCATTAATACCTAAGTATGACCCACTCTGGACAAACAGATACACATACACACACCACATGTGGATATGCACACACATACACACACACTCTCATACTCAAAAGCCCTCTTTTGTAATAGTCCCGTTTCTGATCTTATAACCTTAAACCATATTAACTTCTGGCAGGGTTTAAAAGTATTTTCACCTTTAACATGGGACTTATCCTTCATTACTCTAATTGCTTTATAGGTTTATGATAAAGAACTCTTGCTTCAACATCTTTTACCACAGTGCAATTGTCTATGTCCCATTACACAGCAGGTAAAATGCAAAAAGGTTGTTAATTACATAAAATATACCAGGCAGTGTTCTAGATGACTAGGAGGAAACAGAGATGACAAGATGCAACACCTGAGGCAAATGCAGTGAAGGGAATATGCATGAAAGAACCACAAACTATTTATACGGAAGAGCTGCACGGCCTGCCCGCGTGAGGACTCAGAGGGGAGGCAGCTTCAGGAAGGATGTGATTTGAAATGGCCCTTGAAGATGAGTAAGATTTTAGCAGGGGTAGGTGCCACAGGGTCAACATATTCTGGGAACACCCAGGTGTGGGGTCATGTGTTATGGGGAAAATGGGACATGCTTTGGACCTGGAATACTTTTAATAGGCTCTCAGGAAGAGAGAAGAAAATAGTACAACTCTACTGTTGAGAATAAAGAAAGACTAATGCTAGAGATGAAAAACCTTTTGAGATCAGTTAGTTCAAAGTCACTCATTTTAAAGAAAGGTAACTGAACAGTAGAAAGGGTAGGTAAGAAATGAGCTCATATTTACATCATCACTGCAGCAGCAGAGAATCAGCAGGACAGGCTGCCAGAGCCATCTCTGTCCTCGTTCACTGTGTCCGACAAGCACAGAGGGGTTTTCTTACTTTTAGTACCTACCCCCAGGGATGAGCTTTATTTATTTAATTCACACGGTAATTAGCATGTGCCAGGAAAGGCAGTAGGAAATAAAAATGTATCCTTATTTATAGAAAGTCAATCACCATTTGGTGGGAAGTAAGTTAGTTTTTGATGTGTATTTTCTGAATTATATGTCAAATTTAAACTGCCCATAATTTGTTTCTCCCCCCTGGCAGACTTGCCACTTGTATACTGCACATAAATAATTCTTTAAATGGTTAAAAATAAAGATTTGTTATTAGTGTTAGGTGGTTAAAAAATATCTGGAGGTCTTTTTGCTTTGACAGATGTGCTTTTTTTTCTTTCTAAGCACATTCTTTGCGACACACACGATCACACACACACAGAGAAAAGAAAAACCGGATTTAGGGAGAGATAGTCGAGAGAGACAAGTTGTTAATTTGCAATTAAATGTGTCCAGAAAACGGATGAGTGGAAAAGGCTGATGTGATTCCCCAAAACTGAAACCCTGCAATTACGTTGAGAAGACGGCCAGTGTGATGCTGGTGCTGGAGCGGCGGGGATATCTCAATACTACTAACGAATCATCATCAAAGTGATTTATTGACTGCAGCCAGAGCTTCAGTGTAAATGAGGAATAATAATAATCTCCCAGTCCTTGCCTGGCTGTGAGCTTCTGAAGAGTGAGAATCTTCAGGAGGAGATTATAAACTGCATCGACGCCATAGGACGTCTTCCTCCACAGTGTTCAAAGCCACTGCCACACAGCGGACTACCTCACAGAAACTCTGAGAGAAGGGTATGCACAGAGCACCTTCACCCCTCACACAGCTGCCAAGCAAACGTCCCCCGATTCTCATCCTATTTTTTTTTTTTTTCTCATGGGAGTTTTCATTGCCCTTACTTAGGAACGTAGGGAGGAAAGGGACATCTCCTTAGAAAATCAAGCTCCCAGCACTTATGACTGGGACACATCCAACTCTCTGTGGCTTCTGCAGCCGGTTTTCAAACTGAAGGAAACATTAGATGTTACTTTCTGTATATACTTAAATGTGCCATTTAAGTTCTAGAGTGAGAACTTAAACCCTATTGTCATTTTTTCTTCCATATTATTAACTGAAGTAAACAGCTGCATAATTTTTTGCTACATTTTAAGGAAAAATCAAGGTATAAATTAAACACAGAAAAGGGAAGTTTTATGTTTACAATACTTTCCAGAGACATATTTTTCAAGAGGCTTAAGGCACTGTTTTTTTTCTCTTTTTCAACTGTTCTATAATCTCAAAGTCTGAGAGCTTTACTTTTTCTTGCTATTTTGATTCTACATTTTTTTGCAGTTTTTGGCTGGGGCTGGGTTTGAACCCACCACCTCCAATATGGGGCCAGCGTTCTACTCCTTTGAGCCATAGGCACTGCACTTTTGATCCTACTTTTTACACAGAAAAAAAGAAAGTTCTGTGTAATTTTCTGATGTACTCCTTAGGTTGAGTCCAGCTCTCTATGTAATATGCACCTTGATCTTCCCTTGCAGTATAGCTATATACAATACAAATATTTACTGCACTACCAACTTTATTCGGGACACAAACATAAATTAAATATACATATATATCAATATATATATATATATTATATATATATAATGATATATATGTATGTTATAGATGCTTCTATTTTTGCCTGGATGTTAGGCATTTCTGCAGTTTAAACCTAATGTTCTCCAAATACTGTCTACCTTTTCACAATTTGGTTTAAGCCCCCCAGCCAATTGAATGGATTTCTTCATGGCCAACTCTCTCCCTCCTTTCCCCCCCAAAAGCCCCCTTAAAGCTGAGTTACTGGCCATGAGAAGGGAGGTCAAACATGCCTAGTTATGCGCTATCCCCTTTAGAGTTATTCTTTGTAACAATAAGATGCAAAATCATTACCAAGCCTAAGGATGTAAGGCAAAGGTTAAACCGGAACTGCAGGTCATCAGTCTACTTAACAGATCACTTGCGTATCACTGTATGTCCAGTGGCTTGTCTTAACTTAAAACATTCCAAGCCTTTTTAACTAATTAAAAATCAAAGGATCATTAAACTCACCTATAGTCTATAATAGCTGGTAAGTCCCCACCTTGAGACGTGCTGCCTTTTTAGGCCAAACCAATATACACCTTCTACTTATTGATTTATCTTTTACATGTAATTCCCTTCTCCCTAAAATATAAAACCAAATGGTAACCCAACCAAAGGCCTCTCAGGCATGGGTCTCCAGGTAACGGTTGCACATACTCAGAATAAACCCCTTTAAACTACTTTTTCTTTTAATTTTTTTTTATTAAATCATAGCTGTGTACATTAATGCAATTGTAGGGTACAATGTGCTGGGTTTATATACAACTTGAAATATTTTCATCAAACCAGTTAACATAGCTTTCATGGCATTTTCTTAGTTATTGTGTTAAGGCATTTACATTCTACACTGACAGGCCTCCAACAGTCTAAGAGGACAGAGTGGAGGCTCACTGCCGAGAAGCCTGCATGCAGTTTAAACCTTCTGGGACCCTGCCTTCCTAGCTCTGTCATCATTGTTCTTTTTTCTTTTTCTTTCTAGCATCTTTAGACCCTCAAAACTCTGGTTTAACCATTTATTCTCCTTCCTATAGGCCAAATGTGTCTTTTTCCCCCTTGAGTCCTTACCATAAATACCTTGAAAACCACCATGAGTGATAACATTTGGTTTACAATCACCCCAGAAATTAGACACCACAGGGAGCCTAAGTTACACATAAACTACACATTCTACAAATCTACATGAGTACTAGCTTATGCATTTGTGGTTCACAGAATGGAAAGAGATATCATGAGTGATGCTTACATGATTTTAATTGCTAAGGTGTTTAATCTCTATCTCCTTTGTCTTTGATTTTGCCTGGTTTTAAGGAAAATTCTACTTTCATTAAGCAAAAGGAGTTTGAGATAGGCTATTTCACTACCACCACGTGCAAAGCTGTTAAAATTGGATATGTAAATGACCAGCAGTTAATCCATCTTATGTGCATAGGAGACTAAGTTAGAAAATATAAACGTGGACAGTTCATTTATTATCTTACCTCTCAGTTTTCTCATCTATAGAATGGGATCAACAGGTTGATATTATACTTGATTAAGAACATGTAGAGAAAGGATAGGTGGGGGTTACCTGCGATGGAGTTATTCACAATACGAAGTCTTACTATTTGGACCCACCAGAAAATTATACCCAGCATATTTGTTCCCACAGTAAAAGTTTATATTCATCTGCAACCTTAGATTCTTTCTCTACAATTGATGTAACCACCCAAAGTTACAGCTCTCTTGTCCCACTATATTAACTGGATGGTTGAATGAACACAGCTCACATCTGAATCAGCACAAAAATGAAACCTGGAGGAGGGTCAATAGAAAAGGACTCTCGAGCTTACACTGAAGTCATTCTCATCAGTCAACCTGCCCACATAAATACTGGGAAACCAACTCACTTAAACAACTTGGGAGGCAAACCCGAGTTATAATAATGTTCCTGAATGCAGGTCAATGAAAAATTGGTCTGCACAGAAATTCCCACTTGTCATATTCTCTACAAATGCAAGTTAATTGCTTTCGTATTTAAATGCCCAGAATCAACCATAACAAATGCATGTTGTTGGGTTGTTGGGAGTTTTCTTAAAATAAAATAGGACAATGATGGCATATAGTAAATTATTGTCGATTCCTGGGGCTCTCAGCAGAATCACAAAAGGGCAAGGACTTAGGAGGAGAAGAAAAAATCATTCATGTCTGGATCAAATCCTACAACATAGAAAATGGAGTTGGAGCTAAGTTAATGAAATATATATTTAATCCTAGTTTATAGTAGGTTGTGTGTCATTAGTCTTATATGTCTGAAAATGTAATATTTGCTTACAAATACAATACTGGAAAATTCCTCAGAATGACATAATCTAAAAAGTAATCTTGTTTTCCATTGTATTTTTCTCTCCAGAGAAATATTAATAGTATCTAATGCTTATCAATCCTGCACCTCCTCAAACTTTGCCCTCTTCATAAAACGGAGGTCCTAGAGTTTCCCATCGATGCTAATTTGTGCAATCATTTTTCAATGCAAATGTACAGTGGAAGTTTTGTGGTCTATAACCTCCCACTGACAAAATCTGTATAGGAAATAAGAAAACTCACACTTGAATTATAACAAAGTACAAGTATATGCATGTGAGGAATGGGAGGGAATAAGAGCAGCAGTAGCTTCAGTGGTTCTCCAGTGGTTTAGCAGTGTGTAAGTGGGACATTTAAGTTCACAAACTCATCCTAGAAAAAGTGCTACCCACCTCATTACTGACTATCACTATAGTCACTTCATAGTACTCCCTTTAGGAAGCTATGTGTCGATGTCAGCACCTAGTCCACTTTTCAAAGCATTTTTTCTAGGATGAGTTCATGAACTTAATTGTCAGACCTGGTATGTGTGCTCAGTGAAGTCACTGATGAATGCTAGATTGATATGCAAATACCTGCAGAGTCCTCAGATTCTAACAATACATGGCTATAAAACTAGAAGAAAAAATTAAACTTTTAGCTTTTTTTTCTCTTTGCCATCTTAATCACCATGAAATTGCTGCCTGCTGTTGGTGAAAAGTATCACTCTCCTCATAAAAATACAACTTAAAAGGCTAAAAAGAGAGAAGAAAAGGACAGAAAAATGAAAAGTCTAAGAAGAGACTGGTTACAATCCACAGCTGAATGAAGTGGTAACTCTGGCCTTAGCAAGTCATCTGACTTTCTCTATGGTTCCTAAGCATCACAATAGGAACTTGGATAAATTTGCCATGACCCCTTGAAAATAAAAAAAACCACATAATCCTCACTCTCTGTTATGGGCACCAAACAAATTGTACCCACACAATATGTGTTTTTGCTTTGTTTTGAAGCTTTATCACACATTACCTGAGAGCAAGATGAATAACAACAGTGACAAAGAGAAGATAAATAGTCTTCGTATATCAGTTTTAAAAGTAATTTTAAAGATTTGATGATCTAATAATTGTATTCAAGAAGTATTACTTCAGAGAATTACTAATTTTTTTGAAAACAGACCTGATGTGGTAGGCTGAATAATACCCAGTAACAATGTCCTCATCATACTCCCTGGAACCTGTCCATATGTTACTAACATGGCAAGAAGGACTTTACAGGAAAGATTAAGTTAAAAAGAAATCTCAAGATTATATTATCCTATATTATTTGGGTGGTCACAGAGTAGTCACAAGATCTATACAACAGGGAAACATAAGAGTCAGAGTCAGAGAAAAAAACATAGTAAGGAGTAGAGGTCAGGGAGCAAGGGGAGAGAGAGATTTCATGCTGCTTTGCTGTTAGCCTTGCGACAAAGGTAGGGATATAGAGACAAGAAATGTGGGCAGCCTTTAGAAGATACACATGTAAGAACGAAATTCTCTCTTTGCAGCCTCCAGAATGAATGAAGATCTGCTGACACTTGGATTTTAGTCTCATGAGACATATTCTTGACTTTGACCAGGCTGTAAAATAAGAAATTTGTGCTATTTTAGGCCCCTATATTTGCCGAAGGAAACATAGCTAAACACCAAGGACGAATCTAGACTCAAAGTAAAGGGATGAAAAACAGTATTTCAAGCAAATGGAAACCAGAAGAAAGGAAGGGTTGTAGTCTTATTTTCAGATACAAGTGAATTTAAAGGAACTAAAATCAAAAAGATGAAGATGAACACTTCATTGTGGTTAAGGGAACAATAAAACAAGAAGACATTTCAAACCTAAATATTCATGTACCCAACTTAAATGCTCCCAGATTTATAAAGCAGAGACCTTAACTAGCCTGAGCAATTTGATATTCTACAGCATCATAATAGTAGGGAACTTTAACATTCCTCTTGCAGAACTGTATAGATCTTCTAAATAGAAATTAAACAAGATACAAAGGATTTAAATGTGACCTTAGAACAAATGTGCTTAATAGATATATACAGAACATTCCATCCCCAAACTAAAGAATATATATATATTCTTTTTTTTTTTTTTTCTTTTTTTTATTGAACAGTAACTATGTACATTAATGCACTTCTGGGGTACAGTGTGGGGTTTTCACA
>NW_003852444.1:1000712-1002956 GCF_000181295.1 Otolemur garnettii | reverse complement strand
CCAGGTCCGAGACCCTATTCACTCCAGTAGGCCACTGCTCCCGGGGTATATATTCTTCTTGTAAGCCCATGGATCATATTCTAGGACACAAATCAAACCTCAAAAAAATCCAAAGAATTGAAATTATACCATTTATTTTCCCACAAGGCAATAAAGGTGGAACTCAACCCCAATAAAAATTTTCATTCTCACAAAAAGGCATGGAAACTAAACAACCTTATGCTGAATGACAGGTCAAGGAAAAGATAAAAAAGGAAATCACTAACTTCCTTAAGCATAACAACAATGAAGATATAAGTTACCAAAACTTGTGGGACACTGAAAAAGCAGTCCTAGGCAGAAAATTTATTGCATTAGATGCATATATCTGAAAAACAGAAAGAAAGCACATCAACGATCTAATGATTCTTCTTTAAGAAAGAAAAAGGAAGAGCAATCCAACCCAAAACCTAGCAGAAGAAAATAAATAACCAAAATTAAATCAGAAATAAATGAAACCTAAAATAAAAGAATCATTCAGAAAATTAATGAAATAAAAAATTGCTTCTTAGAAGAAATAAATAAAAATAATAAACCTAAACCTTTGGCCAAATTAACTAGAAATAGAAAAGCAAAATTTCTAATACTTCAATCAGAAACAACAATAGATAGCACAGAAACACAAGAGATTATCTCTGACTACTATAAGAAACTTTATGCCCAGAAACTTGACAATGTGGAAGAAAGGGACCAATACTTGGAATCACACTCTCTCCCTAGACTTAACCTAGAAGAAATAGATCTAATGATTGACTAATATCAACCACTGAGATCAAGGAAACTAAACAATCATCCAACAAAGAAAAAAGCCCTGGACCAGACAGCTGCATATCTGAAAAGCCCTTCAAAGAAGAGCTTGCACAATGTAGAGGTATATGACAAATCTTTTGGGTACAGGGCACAACTAAAAGAGGGACTCAAGTACCTAAAAAATTCAAACATTGTGATTTGGTTATTTATACACTCAAATTAACCTGAATTAAAAAAAAAAGAATATTAAAGAAATTCCATTCACAATTGCATAAAAATAATACAATACTTAAAAATAAGTTTAACAAAAAAAATACAAAACTTATACTGTGCAGAAAACAAAACATAGAAATAAAGAAGATCTAAATAAATGAAAAACACATCCCATGTTCATGGATTGGAAGATTTAACATTGTTAGGACAGTTGTAGTCCCTAAAATGATGTACTGAATCAATAGAATCTCAATGAGAATCCCAGTTGATTTTTATAAATCAATAAACTAATTCCAGACCATTAACTCATACCATATATAAAAATTAATACGTGATATATCAAGAACCTAAATGTAAGAGCAAAACATAAAAATTTTAGAGGCAAACACAAGAGTAAGTCTTTATGACATAGGATTTGGCAAAGAACTTTTAGATATGACACCAAAAGCATAAACAACAAAAGAAATAGATCAATTAGACTTCTTCAGAATTAAATACCTGTTTGCTTCAAAGAACATCAGTAAGAAAGCCAAAAAGCCAACAAAATGGAGAAAATATCTGTAAAGTCATACATCTGATAAAGGAGTCCTATGTTATATATAAGAATATATGAATGTAAAAGAATATATAAATAACTTTTATAATTCAAAAAGATAACCCAATTTAAAAATGGCCAAAGGATTTCCATGGAATATATACAATGCCCAATAAGTACCTAAAAAGATGCTTCACATCATTAATTATCAGGGAAATTTAAATGAAAACCCCAATGAGGCACCACTTTGTATACACATGAATGGCTAAAATCAAAAAGTCAGATAAAAATAAGTGCTGACTAGGACATGGTGAAATTGGAAAACTCATACACTGCTGGTAAGAATATAAAATGATAATGTCTCTTTAGAAAACAGGATGAAAATTCTTCAACAATTACGACAATTAAACATAAAGTTGCAATATGACCCACTATACTAGTAGGTATTTACTATTTAACCAGAAGAAAAGCAAACCTGTCTATAGAGATATTTATATATGAATGTTTATAGCAGTATTACTTATAATAGGTCAAAGGTAGAAATGATTTTTTTTATTAAATGATAGCTGTGTACATTAATGCAAACATGGGGTACAGTGTAGTGTTTTCATTTACAATTTGAAATATTTTCATCAAACTGGTTAACATAGACTTTATGTCATTTACTTAGTTATTGTGTTAAGACATTTATAGTCTAGTTTTAGAAA